>NW_023405004.1:0-35968 GCF_013141755.1 Anopheles stephensi | reverse complement strand
TACTCTTGGGTTCGTAATTCCTAATTTCGCTAGGGTTATGCTATCAATTAGTATGCGCCTTTTCAGACAAGAATTTTAAGTTAATTAGAATATTTATGGAATTAATTCCGTTGAAAACTATCAAAAATATCTACTGCTGTTTTTACCTTCTGCAAGCTATCCTCCAAGTGCGATGTTAAATCCCTATTGATTATAACTTGGGCGTTATTATTCTAAATTAGTTAATTAATAGTAGAATTGATTAATCTTATTTGTATCTTTGCGTTTGTAAAATATTTAATAAATTCCTTTCAGTCATATCATTAGTATGTACTGTTATTATCTTAAAATTCGAAAAAGGTTCTTAATTTCTACGTTTTGATTACCTTCTTTTATTATGACTTGATGCCGAAAAGCATTTAGAGGTCCTTCAGTAGATGGTATATATATCGAACCACAGTCGGGTGCCGAATGCTGGGTTGCTGTCATAGAGCAGCAAATCCTACTTAAGGCGTCGACCACGACATTTGCTTTTCCTGACTTGTAGATTGTTTCATAATCGTGCTCTTTGAGATAAGATTTCCATCTCTTTAATTTTGCATTAGTATTTTTCTGTGAAAGTGTAAAAGTAAGTGGCTGATGATCCGTTACTATCTTAATTTAGTTCCATACAAATAGTTCCTAAGGGTTTTCAATGACCAAATTTTAGCCAACATTTCCTTTTCGAAAGCGGAATATGCTTCTTCGGTTTTTGTTAACGATCGAGAAGCGAAATGTATGGGATTGTCAGTACCAATTTCACCCTATGACAATACTGCTCCTATAGCATAGTTTGAAGCATCGGTTGTTAGCACAAAGGGTTTACTATAATCATGATAAATTTCAGTTTTTCAAAGCATTCAACTTTTTCGGTCGTCAAGTGTGATTTTTTTGTTAGACTTAGGATTTTTTTCTCCTCTTAATATACTAGTAAGTGCTTTGCTATTTTGCAAAGTCTTTCACAAACTTTCTATAATAATTCATTAGACCTAAAAATTATCGTAGCATTTTTATTGTTGTTGGAGCAACAAACTTCTTTATCGCTCCAACTTTCTGGGGTTGGGTTTAATTCCACTACTCGTTTATAATGTGTCCTAGAAATTCAACTTCTTTGTGTAAGAATTCTGACTCATCCAGTTAAACTTTAAATTAGCTGCATTTAGTGCTTTAAGAATCGTGTCCAAATTTCCCCAATGTTCTTCCAAGGATTTTCCAAATACTATCACATCATCCATGTAAATGTAGCACATTTTGCCAATATAATTTCTTAAACGTCATCAATGGCTCTTTGAAAGATCGCCGGGGCGTTCTTTAATCCAAAAGGCATTCGCGTAAATTCATATTTTCCGTTATTAATAGAAAATGCTGTTTTTTTTCTATGTCGGACGGTTTCATCTTGTTTTGATGAAAGCCAGAAGCTAAATCAAGAGTAGAGAAATATTGTTGTCCTCTTAATTGTTCCAGAACATACGCTATCTCAGCATGGGATACCTTTCGCTTATTGTCTTTTCATTTAATTTCCTGTAATCTACGACCATACGATTTCTTTTTTCCTAAGCGTCGTTCTTTTTTGGTACAATCCAAACTGGGGATGAGGAGGATCTTACGGTCTAATTATTCAATCTTCCAAATCTTTTTTATTTGAATATTCACCTCTTCTGTGCAAGCGGCAGGATAAGGATACACGCGTTGATGACTGGTATATCATCAGTAGTATTGATGGTACATTCAACATTTGTAGCACATGATAATTTTAAATTAGGTTCGTAAAAGACTGATGATTATCGTGCAATATTTTCATAATTTTTTGTTTAGTGGAAGAAATCCATGATCATTCACACGAAAATCAACCATATTATTGTTCTCTTTAAAGGTATTTTAAATATGGTATAGAAAATCTTTCTCCATCATCTGTAGTTATTCTTCATTGAACAATTTTCAAAAGAAATATCAGCCTTTATTTTTTCTAGAACGCCTGTGCCAATTATTCCTTCAAGAAAGGACCAAAATCATGAATTTAAAACGGAAGCTTCCTCACATTTTAGGGCAAAAATGCAATATCTATTGCATACATAGTGTTAAAACTTCCACTAACAGATTTTATATTATAGTTTGACACTTAGTATGGTTTAGATAATTTATAACTCGAGGCAAGTTTATTTGAAATAAAACTGATATTCGATCCACTATGAATTCAAAAAGGGTAATCTCCCGTTACGGTGGGCAAATTGATATATGGAAGGAATCGGTTCACCAATTTGCGTTCCATTCTAAAAAATAAGCTCTGTAGATTGATTGTTTTCCGAAGCTTTATACGACAAATAATCGTGATTGTCTGTTCGGCAATATGTCTCATCAAGCGGTTTTGAATCCACTACATATTCAAGAGGAGCAGCGGTGCTGAAACTTCTTGAATCTCCATCAACACCATAAGCTTGTCTATTAATTGAAGACGATGCTCGGGGGCGTTTAGCGTTAAATGTGATTTTTTATTGCTTGAAACGATTGGTCAACTTCCATAGGAACTGGCTTGTTATTTGCATTTTGTTGCATTACATTGTAACCTGGATGATAATGCCTGAACATTTTTTCTTGCGGATTTACACTTCTCATAGAAAAACGATTAAAATTGTGGTTCCACCCGATGAAGCACAATTCGAATCCAAACATCAGCTGCTTCGCCTTAATTTCCTTCTGATTGTTGCCACGATAATGCGGTATTGAATTGAATCACGAGGAAGACGTTCATAAATTTTGAAAATATTTTCCACTTCTAAAATCCATCTTGAAAGGCTAGATCCGTGTCCATGGAATTCAGGAAGGTTATTTACAAAATCTGGCACTTTACCTAACTGAATGTATTATGATGAGTCATGGTGGATGTACGACTGGTATAGAAACTAGACTGTTTCCTGCGGATTCATTATTCTATTTTTTGAGTGGATTTCAAAACGTCTAATTTTCAAAAATGATGGAGAAATCTTGTCACCTTCAAATCAAATTTTAATTAAGAGAAGTTCATTCAATCTAAAATTTTCTCTATTGTACCTAACAATTCACTGCTCACTGTTTTCGCACCACGTATTCACAGTTATAAAATTTAAATAATATTATAGTAAATTAAATTGACTCGTAATGACTCACAGTAACAATATGCAGACTTTGAAACAAATGCAGCTCATCGTTGTTCACGTAGCGATGTCCACCAAAGCGATTGTCCACGTAGTGTCTCGAGTTGAAGGTGATGTAACGTTCCGGTATTGGAATGAAAGCTTGCGGGATGCTTCCGGATGGTCCTTTTGGATGATTGATCTACTACGGGTCCTCGGCGTCAATCGAGAGAGATGTCACCGATGTGCAGGAACTTTCACTCTTCATGTAGCTTGTGCAGGTTTATTTTAATATTACTTCACCTGAACTTTTGTATCACGAATGTATATCGGTTGGGTTTATAGCTAGTTTCACACGACACTTTTAAACTTTGTGTAGAGTTTTTGTACTAATTCTCACTTATGTTTCGGTCGGTGTAGAAACGAATTAGCTAGTGCCTCTATTCGTCGTTGTACAGTTTTCTTTTCAAAATACTTATCACCTTACTTTAGACGTAGAGGTCCCTATTCGGGCGGGCGCCAGTTAAATCTATAGGGTTCGGACACAGACGAAGAAAATCGAGACTTGCTTGTTCTGCGGTCAAAATCGGAGTGAGTTTATTAAGTTTGATTTACATATAAGTTGGTTATTGGGAATTGGATGGGGAAGGGAAAGGTATTGACGATTCTTGATGACTATTTTGCTGTTTCGGCGATCACTAACTGGGTAACTGGGTCAGACGATCAACACGGTTTGCTGATCGACGCTGTTTGCTGATCGTGTGCATTCGGGCCGGTGGCGGTTGACAACACTAGAAAATTCTGTGTTGACAACGCAGGTTGTTAACTTCTCCCTCTTTAAATTTGAGACTCCGTGCGAAAAATGTGAAGGTATGTTAGTGGTTGGTAACTCTTCGGTTCTGGATTTGGGTCAGTTGGTTGATAACCTTTAGGTTCTGGAATACATTGCGGTTTGTCATCAGGTGTTGTGATGACTTCTACGTTGATGGTGTTGCGGCGTTTTATGCACAGAAATACGACGCCAATTATGATGACCATTATTGGAGTGATGAAAGAACTGCCCAATAACCGTTGCCAAGTCCATGTGATACTATTACTTTCCAACTGAATATTCTGCATTTCCTTCCGAAGGTCTTTGTGTAGGATGTGTAGATGTTCAAGGCTTAGGTTTGTCACGTTGTTCACGGCTGCAACATGTATTCCATGTATTGGTAGACTAGTAGGAAAACCAGACAGTTCTGTCATGTTGGCTGAAATCAGTTTTACATTGACGTAAATATTGCATGTGTTATATTCGATTAGCAGAGAGCCAGTGAGATTCCTTCTTTCTACTAGGCAGTTTGTATCCAATGTGAATAGTTTTACCGAATTGATAAGTATGTGGGACTGGTCTAAGTTGAATATCTCTTTTCTGTTGGATTGGTGATGAAGTCACAGCTAGCATTTCTCTGTTGTAACAGCATCGTTATGCATGTGGTGTCATCTTGCCGTAGTTCTTCTGGTTAATACATATTTTTGTTAAGCGTCGAGACGATGTAGGTTTGGGAAGTGATAGTTAGGAAGTAGGGATGAGGGATATACATTCTTTTACCATTGTTAATTGTCGGATAAATTTGTATCTTGTTGAATACTCTACGCTTAAGTTGCGGGACGCTAATAATAAGTACTAATTCGTCATGACTTACAGCAACTTTTGTGGTGGTATACGATAGACTCTCTATGGCAGTATTCGCGTCAATGGTATTATGCTGTATGTCTGCTATTATTGCGTTTGTTTCATTTTTACTAAGTAATCTTGAGTTCGTAATTCCTAATTTCGCTAGGGTTATGCTATCCATTAGTATGTTCGCCTTTTCAGATAAGAATTTTAAGTTCATTAGAATGTTTATGGAATATAATTCCGTTGAAAAACTATAAAAATATCTACTGCTGTTATTACTTTCTGCAAGCTATCCTCCAAGTGCGATGTTCAATCCCTATTGATTACAACTTGGGCGTTATTATTCTGAATTAGTTAATTAATAGTAGAATTGATTAATCTTAAATCGTTTGCGTCTGGACTACCAGCTATAAATTTCCAGGCGGTTCCTACTGTATCCCAGCACTTCTTTCGTCTTGGAATCAAGGATTTTAACATTTCCGTAACGTGTTCAAATTGTGCTGTAATTATAGGCGGGAATTGAGTCTCTTCAACGTTCTTAAAATCCGTAAACAGTGAATTAATTTCGTTTTGCATTTCTGACACTTTAAAATGGTGTACATAATAATTAATAAGTTCCTTTAATTATTCTAGCTGTACCTCTGTCGAACGCTACAATGGGTACGTAGTCCATTTTTGTTAGCTTTACGTGCTGACCGATCGCTATGGGGATCCATCCATCTTTTTATAGATTCTTTTTCCATTTTCTGTAGTTGCCGTTATTCTAATAATTTTCTTTATTTTAATTTTTTTTATAGGGATTAACTTGTTTCAATCTACGTTTTGTTTTCATAAATGCCTGCGCTGAATCTTGAATTTCTATTTTTTTATTTTTATTATAGTGGTTTAAATCAATTCCTTGCTTGTGTTTCAAATTTTTCAGCTACTTTTTCAATTATCGATGAACTGTTTCTTGAAGGAGTAATTATTTCCAGAGGGGTAAATTTAGTACAAGAGTGTACTGAATTGTTATATTTGAACAAGGAAAGTTGTATCACATCTATAGAAGTCATAAGCGGATTCTCGGTTTTTGAAATTCTATACAATTCCAATAGCGTATAGTGAAATCTTTCGACTGTGCCATTCATTTCACTTCTACCAGTGGCAGTTACAAAATGTTTGATATTGAAGGTGTTTAAAAATTATACGACTTCACCGGAGTTGAAAGACTTTTCTCCGTCCATCACTATAATTTTTGGGGGCCAGTATTTTAGAGTGAATTCCTTAAGTACAGGAAACACATCTACGGTAGCTCTAGAATTAATTCGTGCTACTTGTTTTCCAGGAAAAGTATATCGATCGAAAAGTATATCGACTAGTTGCCCCGGCGATCTTATGTGTTAAGGGTAAGTTTAGGGACAATGCCACCTGAAACAACGCAAGGAAGTCGACATGGAGACACAGACAAATTAAGGAAGAGACTTTTCTTTACGATAAAAAGAATGTTCGATTAATTGTAAGACAATCAAATTTTGATTGTCGGCCAGGTAGCAGCTCTGCGGAACATGCGGAACATTTCCTGTAATCATTTTAAGACGACGGCATGCTTTGCCAAAGAGAACAAAACATTCAATACATAGTATTACATAGCCTTTAAAATCACACGATTAGGATCATTGGTGGATTACTGATTTGTATAAATTCATCAGTAAATTAATATCACCTATACGAGTCAGTACGTATTATGCGATTGCCGACACACCAGATCGGTGTTATGAAAGTCACGATCTTATGATTTTGATAACGGTTGGCGTTTCGTGCGTTTAATCTTCTCGATAGTAATCATTGTATCTAACCGTCAGATTACGATAGATAGATATGGTATACGATAGACTCTCTATGGCAGTATTCGCGTCAATGTTATTATGCTGTATGTCTGCTATTATTGCGTTTGTTTCATTTTTACTAAGTACTCTTGGGTTCGTAATTCCTAATTTCGCTAGGGTTATGCTATCAATTAGTATGTTCGCCTTTTCAGACAAGAATTTTAAGTTAATTAGAATATTTATGGAATATAATTCCGTTGAAAAACTATCAAAATATCTACTGCTGTTTTTACCTTCTGCAAGCTATCCTCCAAGTGCGATGTTCCATCCCTATTGATTATAACTTGGGCGTTATTATTCTGAATTAGTTAATTAATAGTAGAATTGATTAATCTTATTGTATCTTTGCGTTTGTAAAATATTTAATAAATTCCTTTCAGTCATATCATTAGTATGTACTGTTATTATCTTAAAATTCGAAAAGAGGTTCTTAATTTCTACGTTTTGATTACCTTCTTTTATTATGACTTGATGCCGAAAAGCATTTAGAGGTCCTTCAGTAGATGGTATATATATCGAACCACAGTCTGGTGCCGAATGCTGGGTTGCTGTCATAGAGCAGCAAATTCTACTTAAGGCGTCGGCCACGACATTTACTTTTCCTGGTTTGTAGATTGTTTCATAATCGTGCTCTTTGAGATAAGATTTCCATCTCTTTAATTTGCATTAGTATTTTTCTGTGAAAGTGTAAAAGTAAGTGGCTGATGATCTGTTACTATCTTAAATTTAGTTCCATACAAATAGTTCCTAAGGGTTTTCAATGACCAAATTTTAGCCAACATTTCCTTTTCGAAAGCGGAATATGCTTCTTCGGTTTTGTTAACGATCGAGAAGCGAAATGTATGGGATTGTCAGTACCAATTTCACCCTATGACAATACTGCTCCTATAGCATAGTTCAAAGCATCGGTTGTTAGCACAAAGGGTTTACTTTAATCAGGATAAATTTCAGTTTTTCAAAGCATTCAACTTGTTCGGTCGTCAATGTGATTTTTTGTTAGACTTAGGATTTTTTTCTCCTCTTAATATACTAGTAAGTGGCTTTGCTATTTTTGCAAAGTCTTTCACAAACTTTCTATAATAATTCATTAGACCTAAAATTATCGTAGCATTTTATTGTTGTTGGAGCAACAAACTTCTTTATCGCTCCAACTTTCTGGTGGTTGGGTTTAATTCCACTACTCGTTATAATGTGTCCTAGAAATTCAACTTCTTTGTGTAAGAATTCTGACATATCCAGTTGAACCTTTAAATTAGCTGCATTTAGTGCTTTAAGAATCGTGTCCAAATTTCCCAAATGTTTTTCCAAGGATTTTCCAAATACTATCACATCATCCATGTAAATGTAGCACATTTTGCCAATATAATTTCTTAAAACGTCATCAATGGCTCTTTGAAAGATCGCCGGGGCGTTCTTTAATCCAAAAGGCATTCGCGTAAATTCATATTTTCCGTTATTAATAGAAAATGCTGTTTTTTTTCTATGTCGGATGGTTTCATCTTGATTTGATGAAAGCCAGAAGCTAAATCAAGAGTAGAGAAATATTGTTGTCCTCTTAATTGCTCCAGAACATACGTTATCTCACGCATGGGATACCTTTCGCTTATTGTCTTTTCATTTAATTTCATGTAATCTACGACCCTACGGAATTTCTTTTTTCCTGGGATGTCCTGTAACTGGGAATGTCCAGCCGGATCTCTACGGTCTAATTATTCCATCTTCTAAAAGCTTTTTATTTGTATATTCACCTCTTCTGTGCAAGCGGCAGGATAAGGATACACGCGTTGATGTACTGGTATATCATCAGTAGTATTGACGGTACATTCAACATTTGTAGCACATGATAATTTTAAATTAGGTTCGTAAATGACTGATGAATTATCGAGCAATATTTTCATAATTTTTTGTTTAGTGGAAGAAATCCTATGATCATTCACACGAAAATCAACCATACTATTGTTCTCTTTAAAAGGTATTTTAAATATGGTATAGAAAATCTTTCTCCATCATCTGTAGTTATTTTCATTGCACAATTTTCAAAAGAAATATCAGCCTTTATTTTTTCTAGAACGTCTGTGCCAATTATTCCTTCAAAGAAAGGACCAAAATCATGAATTTAAAACTGATAAGTTTCCTCACATTCTGGGGCAAAAAATGCAATATCTATTGCATACTTAGTGTTAAAACTTCCTCTAACAGATTTTATATTATAGTTTGACACTTCGTATGGTTTAGATAATTTATAACTCGAGGCAAGTTTATTTGAAATAAAACTGATATTCGATCCACTATGAATCAAAAAAGGGTAATCTCCCGTTACGGTGGGCAAATTGATATATGGAAGGAATCGGTTCACCAATTTGCGTTCCATTCTAAAAAAATAAGCTCTGTAGATTGATTGTTTTCCGAAGCTTTATACGACAAATAATCGTGATTGTCTGTTCGGCAATATGTCTCATCAAGCGGTTTTGAATCCACTACATATTCAAGAGGAGCAGCGGTGCTGAAACTTCTTGAATCTCCATCAACACCATAAGCTTGTCTATTAATTGAAGACGATGCTCGGGGGCGTTTACCGTTAAAATGTGGTTTTTTATTTGCTTGAAACAAAGGGTCAACTTCCATAGGAACTGGCCTGTTATTTGCATTTTGTTGCATTACATTGTAACCTGGATGATAATGCCTGAACATTTTTTATTGTGGATTTACAATTCTCATAGAAAAACGATTAAAATTGTGGTTCCAACCCGATGAAGCACAATTCGAATCCAAAACATCAGCTGCTTCGCCTTTAATTTTCCTTCTGATTGTTGCCACGATAATGCGGTATTCAATTGAATCACGAGGAAGACGTTCATAAATTTTGAAAATATTTTCCACTTCTAAAATCCATCTTGAAAGGCTAGATCCGTGTCCATGGAATTCAGGAAGGTTATTTACAAAATCTGGCACTTTACCTAACTGAATGTATTCATGATGAGTCATGGTGGATGGTACGACTGGTATAGAACTAGACTGTTCCTGCGGATTCATTATTCTATTTTTTGAGTGGATTTCAAAACGTCTAATTTTACGAAAAATGATGGAGAAATCTTGTCACCTTCAAATCAAATTTTAATTAAGAGAAGTTCATTCAATCTAAACTTTTCTCTATTGTACCTAACATTCACTGCTCACTGTTTTCGCACCACGTATTCACAGTTATAAAATTTAAATTATATTATAGTAAATTAAATTGACTCGTAATGACTCACAGTAACAATATGCAGACTTTGAAACAATTGCAGCGCATCGTTGTTCACGTAGCGATGTCCACGAAGCGATGTCCACGTAGTGTCTCGAGTTGGAAGGTTGATGTAACGTTCCGGTATTGGAATGAAAGCTTGCGGGATGCTCCGGATGGTCCTTTTGGATGATTGATCTACTACGGGTCCTCGGCGTCAATCGAGAGAGATGTCACGATGTGCAGGAACTTTCACTCTTCATGTAGCTTGTGCAGGTTTATTTTAATATTACTTCACCTAAACTTTTGTATCACGAATGTATATCGGTTGGTTTTATAGCTAGTTTCACACGACACTTTTAAACTTTGTGTAGAGTTTTTGTACTGCTTCTCACTTATGTTTCGGTCGGTGTAGAAACGAATTAGCTAGTGCCTCTGTTCGTCGTTGTACAGTTTTCTTTTCAAAATACTTATCACCTTACTTTAGACGTAGAGGTCCCTATACGGGCGGGCGCCAGTTAAATCTATAGGGTTCGGACACAGACGAAGAAAATCGAGACTTGCTTGTTCTGCGGTCAAAATCGGAGTGAGTTTATTAAGTTAGATTTACATATAAGTTGGTTATTGGGAATTGGATGGGGAAGGGAAAGGTATTGACGATTCTTGATGACTATTTTGCTGATTCGGCGATCACTTACTGGGTAACTGGGTCAGACGATCAACACGGTTTGCTGATCGACGCTGTTTGCTGATCGTGTGCATTCGGGTCGGTGGCGGTTGACAACACTAGAAAATGCTGTGTTGACAACGCAGGTTGTTAACTTCTCCCTCTTTAAATTTGAGACTCCGTGCGAAAAACGTGAAGGTATGTTGGTGGTTGGTAACTCATCGGTTCTAGATTTGGGTCAGTTGGTTGATAACCTTTAGGTTCTGGAATACATTGCGGTTTGTCATCAGGTGTTGTGATTACTTCTACGTTGATGGTGTTGCGGCGTTTTATGCACAGAAATACGACGCCAATTATGATGACCATCATTGGAGTGATGAATGAACTACCCAATAACCATTGCCAAGTCCATGTGATACTATTACTTTCCAACTGAATATTCTGCATTTCCTTCCGAAGGTCTTTGTGTAGGATGTGTAGATGTTCAAGGCTTAGGTTTGTCACGTTGTTCACGGCTGCAACATGTATTCCATGTATTGGTAGACTAGTAGGAAAACCAGACAGTTCTGTCATGTTGGCTGAAATCAGTTTTACATTGACGTAAATATTGCATGTGTTATATTCGATTAGCAGAGAGCCAGTGAGATTCCTTCTTTCTACTAGGCAGTTTGTATCCAATGTGAATAGTTTTACCGAATTGATAAGTATGTGGGACTGGTCTAAGTTGAATATCTCTTTTTCTGTTGGATTGGTGATGAAGTCACAGCTAGCATTTCTCTGTTGTAACAGCATCGTTATGCATGTGGTGTCATCTTGCCGTAGTTCTTCTGGTTAATACATATTTTTGTTAAGCGTCGAGACGATGTAGGTTTGGGAAGTGATAGTTAGGAAGTAGGGATGAGGGATATACATTATTTTACCATTGTTAATTGTCGGATAAATTTGTATCTTGTTGAATACTCTACGCTTAAGTTGCGGGACGCTAATAATAAGTACTAATTCGTCATGACTTACAGCAACTTTTGTGGTGGTATACGATAGACTCTCTATGGCAGTATTCGCGTCAATGGTATTATGCTGTATGTCTGCTATTATTGCGTTTGTTTCATTTTTACTAAGTAATCTTGAGTTCGTAATTCCTAATTTCGCTAGGGTTATGCTATCCATTAGTATGTTCGCCTTTTCAGATAAGAATTTTAAGTTCATTAGAATGTTTATGGAATATAATTCCGTTGAAAAACTATAAAAAATATCTACTGCTGTTTTTACTTTCTGCAAGCTATCCTCCAAGTGCGATGTTCAATCCCTATTGATTACAACTTGGGCGTTATTATTCTGAATTAGTTAATTAATAGTAGAATTGATTAATCTTAAATCGTTTGCGTCTGGACTACCAGCTATAAATTTCCAGGCGGTTCCTACTGTATCCCAGCACTTCTTTCGTCTTGGAATCAAGGATTTTAACATTTCCGTAACGTGTTCAAATTGTGCTGTAATTATAGGCGGGAATTGAGTCTCTTCAACGTTCTTAAAATCCGTAAACAGTGAATTAATTTCGTTTTGCATTTCTGACAATTTAAAATGGTGTACATAATAATTAATAAGTTCCTTTAATTATTCTAGCTGTACCTCTGTCGAACGCTACAATGGGTACGTAGTCCATTTTTGTTAGCTTTACGTGCTGACCGATCGCTATGGGGATCCATCCATCATTTGTAGCACATGATAATTTTAAATTAGGTTCGTAAAAGACTGATGAATTATCGTGCAATATTTTCATAATTTTTTGTTTAGTGGAAGAAATCCAATGATCATTCACACGAAAATCAACCATATTATTGTTCTCTTTAAAAGGTATTTTAAATATGGTATAGAAAATCTTTCTTCATCATCTGTAGTTATTTTCATTTAACAATTTTCAAAAGAAATATCAGCCTTTATTTTTTCTAGAACGCCTGTGCCAATTATTCCTTCAAAGAAAGGACCAAAATCATGAATTTAAAACTGATAAGCTTCCTCACATTTTGGGGCAAAAATGCAATATCTATTGCATACATAGTGTTAAAACTTCCACTAACAGATTTTATATTATAGTTTGACACTTAGTATGGTTTAGATAATTTATAACTCGAGGCAAGTTTATTTGAAATAAAACTGATATTCGATCCACTATGAATCAAAAAAGGGTAATCTCCCGTTACGGTGAGCAAATTGATATATGGAAGGAATCGGTTCACCAATTTGCGTTCCATTCTAAAAAAATAAGCTCTGTAGATTGATTGTTTTCCGAAGCTTTATACGACAAATAATCGTGATTGTCTGTTCGGCAATATGTCTCATCAAGCGGTTTTGAATCCACTACATATTCAAGAGGAGCAGCGGTGCTGAAACTTCTTGAATCTCCATCAACACCATAAGCTTGTCTATTAATTGAAGACGATGCTCGGGGGCGTTTACCGTTAAAATGTGGTTTTTTATTTGCTTGAAACGAAGGATCAACTTCCATAGGAACTGGCCTGTTATTTGCATTTTGTTGCATTACATTGTAACCTGGATGATAATGCCTGAACATTTTTTATTGTGGATTTACAATTCTCATAGAAAAACGATTAAAATTGTGGTTCCAACCCGATGAAGCACAATTCGAATCCAAAACATCAGCTGCTTCGCCTTTAATTTTCCTTCTGATTGTTGCCACGATAATGCGGTATTCAATTGAATCACGAGGAAGACGTTCATAAATTTTGAAAATATTTTCCACTTCTAAAATCCATCTTGAAAGGCTAGATCCGTGTCCATGGAATTCAGGAAGGTTATTTACAAAATCTGGCACTTTACCTAACTGAATGTATTCATGATGAGTCATGGTGGATGGTACGACTGGTATAGAACTAGACTGTTCCTGCGGATTCATTATTCTATTTTTTGAGTGGATTTCAAAACGTCTAATTTTACGAAAAATGATGGAGAAATCTTGTCAGAGAAGTTCATTCAATCTAAAATTTTCTCTATTGTACCTAACATTCACTGCTCACTGTTTTCGCACCACGTATTCACAGTTATAAAATTTAAATTATATTATAGTAAATTAAATTGACTCGTAATGACTCACAGTAACAATATGCAGACTTTGAAACAATTGCAGCTCATCGTTGTTCACGTAGCGATGTCCACGAAGCGATGTCCACGTAGTGTCTCGAGTTGGAAGGTTGATGTAACGTTCCAGTATTGGAATGAAAGCTTGCGGGATGCTCCGGATGGTCCTTTTGGATGATTGATCTACTACGGGTCCTCGGCGTCAATCGAGAGAGATGTCACGATGTGCAGGAACTTTCACTCTTCATGTAGCTTGTGCAGGTTTATTTTAATATTAATTCACCTGAACTTTTGTATCACGAATGTATATCGGTTGGTTTTATAGCTAGTTTCACACGACACTTTTAAACTTTGTGTAGAGTTTTTGTACTGCTTCTCACTTATGTTTCGGTCGGTGTAGAAACGAATTAGCTAGTGCCTCTATTCGTCGTTGTACAGTTTTCTTTTCAAAATACTTATCACCTTACTTTAGACGTAGAGGTCCCTATTCGGGCGGGCGCTAGTTAAATCTATAGGGTTCGGACACAGACTTGCTTGTTCGAGACTCGAGACTTGATTGTTCTGCGGTCAAAATCGGAGTGAGTTTATTAAGTTTGATTTACATATAAGTTGGTTATTGGGAATTGGATGGGGAAGGGAAAGGTATTGACGATTCTTGATGACTATTTTGCTGTTTCGGCGATCACTAACTGGGTAACTGGGTCAGATGATCAACACGGTTTGCTGATCGACGCAGCGGCGGTTGACAACACTAGAAAATGCTGTGTTGACAACGCAGGTTGTTAACTTCTCCCTCTTTAAATTTGAGACTCCGTGCGAAAAACGTGAAGGTATGTTAGTGGTTGGTAACTCTTCGGTTCTGGATTTGGGTCAGTTGGTTGATAACCTTTAGGTTCTGGAATACATTGCGGTTTGTCATCAGGTGTTGTGATTACTTCTACGTTGATGGTGTTGCGGCGTTTTATGCACAGAAATACGACGCCAATTATGATGACCATTATTGGAGTGATGAAAGAACTGCCCAATAACCGTTGCCAAGTCCATGTGATACTATTACTTTCCAACTGAATATTCTGCATTTCCTTCCGAAGGTCTTTGTGTAGGATGTGTAGATGTTCAAGGCTTAGGTTTGTCACGTTGTTCACGGCTGCAACATGTATTCCATGTATTGGTAGACTAGTAGGAAAACCAGACAGTTCTGTCATGTTGGCTGAAATCAGTTTTACATTGACGTAAATATTGCATGTGTAATATTCGATTAGCAGAGAGCCAGTGAGATTCCTTCTTTCTACTAGGCAGTTTGTATCCAATGTGAATAGTTTTACCGAATTGATAAGTATGTGGGACTGGTCTAAGTAGAATATCTCTTTTTCTGTTGGATTGGTGATGAAGTCACAGCTAGCATTTCTCTGTTGTAACAGCATCGTTATGCATGTGGTGTCATCTTGCCGTAGTTCTTCTGGTTAATACATATTTTTGTTAAGCGTCGAGACGATGTAGGTTTGGGAAGTGATAGTTAGGAAGTAGGGATGAGGGATATACATTCTTTTACCATTGTTAATTGTCGGATAAATTTGTATCTTGTTGAATACTCTACGCTTAAGTTGCGGGACGCTAATAATAAGTACTAATTCGTCATGACTTACAGCAACTTTTGTGGTGGTATACGATAGACTCTCTATGGCAGTATTCGCGTCAATGGTATTATGCTGTATGTCTGCTATTATTGCGTTTGTTTCATTTTTACTAAGTAATCTTGAGTTCGTAATTCCTAATTTCGCTAGGGTTATGCTATCCATTAGTATGTTCGCCTTTTCAGATAAGAATTTTAAGTTCATTAGAATGTTTATGGAATATAATTCCGTTGAAAAACTATAAAAAATATCTACTGCTGTTTTTACTTTCTGCAAGCTATCCTCCAAGTGCGATGTTCAATCCCTATTGATTACAACTTGGGCGTTATTATTCTGAATTAGTTAATTAATAGTAGAATTGATTAATCTTAAATCGTTTGCGTCTGGAGTACCAGCTATAAATTTCCAGGCGGTTCCTACTGTATCCCAGCACTTCTTTCGTCTTGGAATCAAGGATTTTAACATTTCCGTAACGTGTTCAAATTGTGCTGTAATTATAGGCGGGAATTGAGTCTCTTCAACGTTCTTAAAATCCGTAAACAGTGAATTAATTTCGTTTTGCATTTCTGACAATTTAAAATGGTGTACATAATAATTAATAAGTTCCTTTAATTATTCTAGCTGTACCTCTGTCGAACGCTACAATGGGTACGTAGTCCATTTTTGTTAGCTTTACGTGCTGACCGATCGCTATGGGGATCCATCCATCATTTGTAGCACATGATAATTTTAAATTAGGTTCGTAAAAGACTGATGAATTATCGTGCAATATTTTCATAATTTTTTGTTTAGTGGAAGAAATCCAATGATCATTCACATGAAAATCAACCATATTATTGTTCTCTTTAAAAGGTATTTTAAATATGGTATAGAAAATCTTTCTCCATCATCTGTAGTTATTTTCATTGAACAATTTTCAAAAGAAATATCAGCCTTTATTTTTTCTAGAACGCCTGTGCCAATTATTCCTTCAAAGAAAGGACCAAAATCATGAATTTAAAACTGATAAGCTTCCTCACATTTTAGGGCAAAAATGCAATATCTATTGCATACATAGTGTTAAAACTTCCACTAACAGATTTTATATTATAGTTTGACACTTAGTATGGTTTAGATAATTTATAACTCGAGGCAAGTTTATTTGAAATAAAACTGATATTCGATCCACTATGAATCAAAAAAGGGTAATCTCCCGTTACGGTGGGCAAATTGATATATGGAAGGAATCGGTTCACCAATTTGCGTTCCATTCTAAAAAAATAAGCTCTGTAGATTGATTGTTTTCCGAAGCTTTATACGACAAATAATCGTGATTGTCTGTTCGGCAATATGTCTCATCAAGCGGTTTTGAATCCACTACATATTCAAGAGGAGCAGCGGTGCTGAAACTTCTTGAATCTCCATCAACACCATAAGCTTGTCTATTAATTGAAGACGATGCTCGGGGGCGTTTACCGTTAAAATGTGGTTTTTTATTTGCTTGAAACGAAGGATCAACTTCCATAGGAACTGGCCTGTTATTTGCATTTTGTTGCATTACATTGTAACCTGGATGATAATGCCTGAACATTTTTTATTGTGGATTTACACTTCTCATAGAAAAACGATTAAAATTGTGGTTCCAACCCGATGAAGCACAATTCGAATCCAAAACATCAGCTGCTTCGCCTTTAATTTTCCTTCTGATTGTTGCCACGATAATGCGGTATTCAATTGAATCACGAGGAAGACGTTCATAAATTTTGAAAATATTTTCCACTTCTAAAATCCATCTTGAAAGGCTAGATCCGTGTCCATGGAATTCAGGAAGGTTATTTACAAAATCTGGCACTTTACCTAACTGAATGTATTCATGATGAGTCATGGTGGATGGTACGACTGGTATAGAACTAGACTGTTCCTGCGGATTCATTATTCTATTTTTTGAGTGGATTTCAAAACGTCTAATTTTACGAAAAATGATGGAGAAATCTTGTCAGAGAAGTTCATTCAATCTAAAATTTTCTCTATTGTACCTAACATTCACTGCTCACTGTTTTCGCACCACGTATTCACAGTTATAAAATTTAAATTATATTATAGTAAATTAAATTGACTCGTAATGACTCACAGTAACAATATGCAGACTTTGAAACAATTGCAGCTCATCGTTGTTCACGTAGCGATGTCCACGAAGCGATGTCCACGTAGTGTCTCGAGTTGGAAGGTTGATGTAACGTTCCAGTATTGGAATGAAAGCTTGCGGGATGCTCCGGATGGTCCTTTTGGATGATTGATCTACTACGGGTCCTCGGCGTCAATTGAGAGAGATGTCACGATGTGCAGGAACTTTCACTCTTCATGTAGCTTGTGCAGGTTTATTTTAATATTACTTCACCTGAACTTTTGTATCACGAATGTATATCGGTTGGTTTTATAGCTAGTTTCACACGACACTTTTAAACTTTGTGTAGAGTTTTTGTACTGCTTCTCACTTATGTTTCGGTCGGTGTAGAAACGAATTAGCTAGTGCCTCTATTCGTCGTTGTACAGTTTTCTTTTCAAAATACTTATCACCTTACTTTAGACGTAGAGGTCCCTATTCGGGCGGGCGCCAGTTAAATCTATAGGGTTCGGACACAGACTTGCTTGTTCGAGACTCGAGACTTGATTGTTCTGCGGTCAAAATCGGAGTGAGTTTATTAAGTTTGATTTACATATAAGTTGGTTATTAGGAATTGGATGGGGAAGGGAAAGGTATTGACGATTCTTGATGACTATTTTGCTGTTTCGGCGATCACTAACTGGGTAACTGGGTCAGATGATCAACACGGTTTGCTGATCGACGCTGTTTGCTGATCGTGTGCAATCGGGCCGGTGGCGGTTGACAACACAAGAAAATGCTGTGTTGACAACGCAGGTTGTTAACTCGCGTAACTCAATTTCGATGTTGTTGTCGGTGGATCTGGACTGACTTATATAAGATGGGTCCCGAAGTTTCCACCTCCGATGGCTCTCTCTAGCGCCAGATTGAAGAGGATACAGGCAAGCCCATCTCCCTGGCGCAAGCAAATCTCTCCTGGTGGTAGCAAAGAGCCCTGAGAGTTTTCCATCCACCTTCACCTGGCATGTGATGTTGGCCATTGTCATACTTACAAGCCTGGTAAGCTTGGCCGGCATTCCAAAAGTGCTCATTGCGTCGAGAGGTTTACCCTGTAAGTGGTTGATTTTCCGTTTGGAAATCCTCTCTGGTAGTGTCCATCTAGTTTTTAGCTATCCGGTAGAAACAGAACAGTCTTACCTTTAGTTGCAGATTGAAATGTTTTGCTTTCCTTTCGTAAATCCTTCTAAATTGAGGCTGTCTCTGCTCGTCTATAGTTGAAAGATAGGTTGGAAAGATTTCAGGAACTTATGCGAAATTAGAAGGGTTATCTAACTGATTAAAAGTCAGGATTTGTGTAATTTTTACACACTTATAATTGGTTTGTTTTCAATTTAGAAACCTTTGACTTACATGTGTTTTAAACCTATTTTCCTTAATGTTACTGTAATACTTACTTTTAGCTTTTTTTCGATACTATAATTTCTTTCGAATCGTAAGGACACAGCTTTTTTGGCTAAAAAAGATTGTTGAAGACCAAAGAAATCTTCTAAAAATCAAGACTCACTCTATAGAAACTACACCCACACACACGCACGCGGAAGTATTTATCTGGTTGTATTTATTAATTAATTTATTATTTTTTTTATTTTTAGGTTAAACCCATAAAAAGCCAAGATGTGAAAAGTGGGAAGAAAGAGCAACAGACCAAACCAGAAACCGTAACCAGAAAGCGTTACGAAGGTTTCCCGCGTTCGGCAACCAGTAGTGCCAAAGTGTGGCGCCATTATTACCGGCAGAACACCGGCAAAACCTTCCATCGGCAGTCCCATTCATCGTCCGGTTGCGAAACCACTCGCCACAAAACCGTACGCTCAACGTTCGGCGACGGAAAAGCTTCAACGTGGAGCCACCCGGCAGCAAGCAGAAGCTCAAACCACCAGCCGGATGGTAAACCGGTGTCGAAAATCCCACTACCGAAGGGTGAGAAAACTAACACACCACCGAGTCGTATTCCACCGCTGAAGCGGACCACACTCCAGGCGGGAAAACAGTCATCCAAGCTCGGTGCATTGAAAACGTCTCCAGATGGTGCCCTTAAGAAGTAACGGCGCATAGCTAGCTTCCTTTTCTCTGTCGCTCTTTTTCGCGTAATCTTAGCTAGCTTATCTCATGGATGGTAGCAATTGAAACAAATACTTTACTATCTTACACACGTGCCCGGCTTGCTTAATAGAAGGCGATACCGTTTGCTGCTGGTCGGGATCGGTCAGATGATTTATCCATTGACCGGTTAGTTGGGGCCCCGGAGGGTGTTCGATTCCTTTCTTTTCGTCTCTGTTACGTCGCATGTTACCTATTACCAACTAGCCCGAAACATGCGAACACACAAACCTATATATATATATATATATATATATATATATATATATATATATATATATATATATATATATATATATATATATATATATATATATATAAGTAACGGCTGCTAAGTTTCTTTCATGCACTGGTGTTTATGTCCTCAATTATTTAAACGCGAGCACTTTAAAACGATCGAAACGTCATTCACTCGGTTAACTTATTTTTCCACGGTTGTCCACGTACTGATTGTTAAACACGATTTCTTTCGTAAGCATAGACTTCTTCGCTAAACATTTAAAGTTACTTTCGAGCTTGTTTCGGATGTGAACTTTTTTCGTTCACTCCGGAGCCGTATTGTAACACTATTGTTCTCGGATAGTAAAATAACGTACTTCGTTTAGTTCTACCTTTTTGGAAGAACTTTATTACCCTTTGGTTTGGCTTAATTCGGAGCCGTGTTTATTGCTTATATATAGCTTATATCACGCACTGGCACTCACTGATGCTCTCCGATTTTGTTCTGCACTTGTGCACATTGATATGATCGCAACGGCACTCGATCGGTTCACTTATAGCACTGTAGTTCTTACGTGTATTAATTGTAAACCGTTTCACTCGCTGCAATTCACTTTATTTTTCACGAGCGCAGAATTTGAATCTGAACCTTTTTGAAGCACTGCTTGGTGCGGGTTCAGTTAGAGGCTGTTCTTTTGGCGACAGCACACCACGAACGTAAGTTCGCTCGAATGAGTTGTTAACGCGCGCGGATATTAACAACTTCTTTCTGGAGCCACCATTTGTTAGTTCGATAACGAACCGTTGTTGAACCGACCACGCGAAGGAGTGATTGATTCGGAGATCTCCGCGCAGATTCCTGGCCTTGTCAGAGTTGCTTGAATCAGGCGGCTAACCTTTTATCCTGGAAAACCAGGAGAAGTTTTTAGCGGCGGACTCGCACTACACTAACTCGGCGTGGACAACGGGAATGCCGTAGCTCGATCAGACGATTAGCCTTTTTTCCTGGATAACTAGGAGAAGTATCTAACCGTGGTTCTTGCTTGGCTTGATTTCGCCTAATTCTTCCGACGGAGTGGGGAGACACCAAAGTGCGTAACCAATTTCCGGAGGGAAGGCAAAGGTGAAACTTTCCCGATTCTGTATGGATACCCAAACAATGAAACACAAGCTTCTTCGTTGAGGTTTGGATTACAAGTCGCTTTTTATTCTCAAAAATCCTGTCTTATATACTAAAATTCTGTGGGAAAAAGAACATGAAACAGCATTACATCGATCTCCTTTATCCTAACTCGGTATGCCGATGCGTTTGATCCCTGCCTGACGTCGGCTAGTGTAGGAGGTCTGTAATGTTACAATATCTGGCAATTGTTACCCTATCGTTTTATGACCGCGGGTAATGCATCGCGCATCTGTGGTTCAAGTGCGTATGTTTATTTTCCTATTGCCTATTGCCTGCGCGTCGTTTACTCTATTCGTCAAGTTGGTCCTTCCTTCACTGCCCTACGACCGTGCCTTGATCTTCGCGTTGGTCTTTTTTCGTGAAACTAATCGCGCAATGACAATGTATGCGTTGTGTGCATGCAACCCTTTTCGGCCCATGTTCTTCACTTTCGTTTTTATTACATGGCTTGAGTTTATTTATAGTTTTCATATGTCTGGATATTGTCCCTTTTTCGAGATATTTTATGACATACCCTGACATGTTACCATAATTTCGTCTTTCTCACGGTATGAGGCCTCTCTGTGACTTAAGGTTGTTTTCCTAAGATAATATTTTCCGGTGAGAATTTATCCTAAACGAAAGATATTTAGGTATTTAAAATTGTACCTCTAACTCTTGCATGCCAGTCATTTTAGCTCAATTTTATTTTGTCGCGTTCGCAACACCGCCAATACAATTGAAGTTTCTTCGACGTTGTGCTTCTTGTTGTATATTTCCTCGGCTTGTTGCTCGATTTCGATTGTACGAACACTGTCCACTAGCTCTTGTAAAGAGTCACCTTTACGGGCAGCTTTTCTGCATATTTCGCGGGTCTTGTAATTCCTGGCATGGTTTTGTAAAACGTCTGCAACAGTCTCGACCACATCTTGGCAATTGTTGAGACACGCCGCACATATTTTAGGTCTGATTCATCCTTATTTTGCGGTAACGATCGAAGCTTCTGCCGTTGGAACATAAGATAGTCCCTCGACCCAAAATATTCCTCAAGGCGATGCATCGCACTGGAATATGGTTGGGAAAGCGCATCCGGGCCACCTTTCTTGGATGTGTTGTCCAAAACGTCCAGCAATTTCGGACCCGCCTTCATTTTAAAAATGTTTGCCTTCGTCGACTCTTCCTTTATTCCTGCCAATGCCAAACAGGATTCTAGTATTTCACGCCATCTATTGAAGGAATTTTTATCGATTTCCTCCTCTCCTTGCAAGGCTTTGCATTCACCAACTTGTAAAGCCGAAAATGGAAGCGAAGCAAATGCTGAAGCTCCCTCAATGCAAGGTTTGGGCGCACGTTGATCGTTGTTATCCTCCTCGGTCCACTCCGAACGCAACCGTTTTTTTGGCATCTCTGCAGCCTCTTATTGCTTTTTTATGGAGTATCAATTGGTTTAGCGACTAATGGTGAAAATTTAGGTACCGCGGCGAAGAAACTACCTAAGCTTTTTCACAGTATCGAAGCCGTTTGGCCAGTTAACACGTTAATTCATTTTGTCAACATTGTCAACCGTGAACTTCCTTCAGAAACGATCAAACGTGTTCGCTAATGTCATTTATACAATTTTATCGTTGCTTCCGTAGATACTCCAGTACATGTGCTGTAATATTTTATATTGCATCGATCCTCTGTTAGGATGTGCTTATTCATTTATGTGTTATAACTTTTAATTTTTTTTTAACTTAATTTTTTTTAATTAATTTTTTTATGCATCGAATCCTACTGGAATGTGCGTAAATGAGTACCTTTGCATCGATCCTCTAAAAGGATGTGCCTTAATTCCATTTCGTACATCGATTCCTGTCTGAATATGCGTTAATCTTAAGTTTTGCATCGATCCGCTAGTGGGATGTGCTTTAATAGTTTTTTTGTTGTTGTTGTTGCATCGATTCCTGTCGTAATGTGCTTTTACGTACTGCTACTTCACATCGATCCCATGCAGGGATGTGCTTTAATTTAATTTGACTTTGCATCGGCGCCCTACGGCACGTGCGTTGACTCTTTCTTGTTTTTCCTTTTTTTTATATCTGTTTGCATCGATTCCAACTGAAATGTGCGTTTGTTTCTTTTTTTTTCTTGCATCGATCCTCTGAAAGAATGTGCTTAAAGAAAAGTCTTCTTTTCATCGGCCCCCTAAAGGAACGTCAGAAAAATTATCCTTTGTATCAAACCTTATAAGGTGTGCGTAACTCCGTCGTCAATGTAACATAGATCACCAACACATTCACAGTCTGTTCTGCCAAAAGCACGCACGTCGGTTCTTATTTCGGAAAAAAATCCAATGTAATCAACTAAACCCTTATACCCAACTTACGTAGATTCGTCCATCTGCGCCATTGTAGTAACCGGGGTAGCCCGCTTTCTTTCAAACCACTTTTTTTATTTACTAAAACAAAATAAAGGACACAGAATGATATGTTCTTCCGTAGAGTAATCCAACTCGACTGCTGTATTTTTCTACCCCAGCTTTCAATCTCATAATCGCTCTCTCTCTCTCACACACACACTTTCTCTCTCTCTATCTCTTTGTCTTTGCCCTGTCTATCCTATTCCCTACACTCATCACTAGCGCTTATCATCGATTTCGAGATCATGCCCAGAGTGCTACCCGAAATAACAGGGAGCCTGGATTTCCATGATTGGTTGAGCATCCAAGACAGCTCATCATCAAGTGAATCGTTCACCAGCGTATCGTCTGCCGGAGCGTCGTCCATTTCCATGCCGTCATCCACTAAAGCAGGCACAGCACCTTTCAAGAAAAAGCAGAAGAAGACGAGCGAGCTAGCATCGGTATTACCGGACCGCGCACACATTTCGCCATTCTACCTACCAGCAGCCTGGTCCGGTTGAGCCGGTGCATTTCCCTCAGGCACGACGATTGCCTGCAGCGTGGAGTTGTCCTCTAGCGGAGCGTGCCGTAAACGAAAAGAACGAAAGAAACGAACCGTTTCCGCGGGCACCACGGGCACCACGACCGTTGCCTGCAGCGGGGGTGTATCCTCCCCCGTTGAACTGTCCTACAGGACGGCCGTGCGTTCCATTTGGGCCGGATTTTCTATGGATTTTATCGGCGTGGAGGTCCGTGCGTTCAGCTTCTCGAAAGGCTCGATTACGTAATATAGTTTCAGTTCGGCGGGGCTCACCGTCTAAGGCATACAATTTCCATGCCTACTAAGATTTTTCGAAATGTGACACTTCAAAAATCCGCACGGCAAACGGTTCCATTTGACAGCTCGCGTTGACATACCTTCAAACCGGTTCCGTTACAATGTAACTGCGCGACCAGTAAAAAAATATTCCGGCGCAAACAGAGTACACCTTGCCGCCATGAGTTCTTCTTTTACGTCGCCATTTTGTTTTCTTTTTTCTTCCAGGGATAAATCCTTTTCCTTTGCGAAACGTTTCAAACATTTCAACACGGACTCCACTGGTTGTGTTACATGCACATTGTTGTCAAATGCTTGTGGGAAAACAATCCGTCCGGTGGGTGTTGATTCCAAGCTTTCACGGTGCTTACTAGTGAATTTTTCGTAATTAGTGGAAGGAAATTAACATACGGAAAAAAATGTTCCGGTAAATGTCAAACAGATAATTAGTTTCTTCTTCTTTTTCTTCTTTTAGGCCCACATTTCTTCGCACGCAGCATCACCGGTTGTAACGGTTCTCCGGTAGGTGATTCCTTCCCATGTTCCACCACATCCTGCACGTAAACACGGGCTAGGGCAAGTCCTCGGCAGAACTCCGTGAGATTAACACTTTCTAACAGATAAACTGCTTCCAGAGAACGGTCTCTATTACTGGTCATTACAACGGCCCGGTATTCAACGCATTCAACCTCAATTTAAATCCTAACAGCTGTGGGTCGTAGGTGTGAGAATCGCATACAATGTACGCAAACGATGACGAAGCTTTTGACTGTCGACAGCACACAAGTAGCATGGCAATTTTCCCGGAAGCGATGTTGAATAGGGAAAAGTTGGGATTTGTCTAGGGCAAGGGGGCAAGGGTCCGTGCTTACCACCAGTACTGCAGACGGTTAACAGTGGTTCCTCACAGTTGTACCAGCTAGATTCACATGGTATCTATGCTGCTGCATACAGGCCGCCTTAAACACTGGGGCTAATAGTCGCCTGCATTTGTAAAGAATCGTTGGCGCTAAACTAGCTGCCTGCGTTTTGTTGAGCAGGATCCATCAATCTACGTCCGTAAAAAGTGGTTTGGTAGGCCTGTAAGATGGAGAAAATGCTGTAAATTTTTTGGACGCTTACCATCTCCAGGAGTCGAACCGTACCATCATACCCTACCACACACAAGATCCAATTGAGCATGCTGATTCACAAGAAAGATTTTAACCAACCATTACGAAACACATTACAATGAACGTGTGCGAGTGAGAGAGCATCAAAATACGCTACCATTAAGATGCCAGATTCGGTTCTGTAGCTAGTTCGCATAATTTTAATCAACTCCAATTCCCATTATATATATATATATATATATATATATATATATATATATATATATATATATATATATATATATATATATATATATATATATATATATATATATATATGTATATATACATCTATTAATGGACCTTGTCGTACGGTTTAAGAAAAATATTAAACCCTATAGCTTCAAATCTATGCAACAAATATGTATACGTGCCCTATTTCCCCCCAAAACTGGGTTAAAATCTTTCTTGTGATTCAGCCTACTCAATTGGATCTTGTGTGTGGTAGGGTATGGTGGTACGGTTCGACTCCTGGAGATGGTAAGCGTCCAGAAAATTTACAGCATTTTCTCCCTCTTACTAATTATCTGTTTAACATTTACCGGAACATTTTTTTCCGGATATTAATTTCCTTCCACTAATTACGAAAAATTAACTAGTAAGCACCGTGAAAGCTTGGAATCAACACCCCCCACCGGACGAATTGTTTTCCCACAAGCATTTGACAACAATGTGCATGTAACACAACCAGTGGAGTCCGTGTTGAAATGTTTGAAACGTTTTGCAAAGGAAAAGGATTTATCCCTGGAAGAAAAAAGAAAACAAAATGGCGACGTAAAAGAAGAACTCATGGCGGCAAGGTGTACTCCGTTTGCGCCGGAATATTTTTTGCCTGGTCGCGCAGTTACATTGTAACGGAACCGGTTTGAAGGTATGTCAACGCGAGCTGTCAAATGGAACCGTTTGCCGTGCGGATTTTTGAAGTGTCACATTTCGAAAAATCTTAGTAGGCATGGAAATTGTATGCCGTAGACGGTGAGCCCCGCCGAACTGAAACTATATTACGTAATCGAGTCTTTCGAGAAGCTGAACGCACGGACCTCCACGCCGATAAAATCCATAGAAAATCCGGCCCAAATGGAACGCACGGCCGTCCTGTAGGACAGTTCAACGGGGGAGGATACACCCCCGCTGCAGGCAACGGTCGTGGTGCCCGTGGTGCCCGTGGAAACGGACGAAAAACTGGAGGTTGCTGGTAAGTGGAACGTGAAGTGATGAAGGATGCAATAATGTCGTTCGGTTTTTTCGTTCCTTTATTTCACGGCGCGCCCCGCTAGAGGACAACTCACGCTGAAGGCAATCGTCGTGCCTGAGGGAAATGCACCGGCTCAACCGGACCAGGCTGCTGGTAGCTAGAATGGCGAAATGTGTGCGCGGTCCGGTAATTCCGATGCTAGCTCGCTCGTCTTCTTCTGCTTTTTCTTGAAAGGTGCTGTGCCTGCTTTAGTGGATGACGGCATGGAAATGGACGACGCTCCGGCAGACGATACGCTGGTGAACGATTCACTTGATGATGAGCTGTCTTGAATGCTCAACCAATCATGGAAATCAAGACGCCCTGCTATTTCAGGTAGCACTCTGGGCATGATCTCGAAATCGATGATACGCGTTAGTGATGAGGACACCCCGGCCGACAAATGGCCGCCAAATACATCCAAGCAAAGGCGTCAAGTATCGTTCGATGATGGACCGGTAAAACATCCTCCCCACCGGGCCAATCTTCGGATTCGTCCGATGATGACAATAGTTCTTTCTGGTCGTGCTTCCGTCGCAGACAGAAGTCGCCGAAATCTCCCGAGCCGTGGCCATCGGGGCTGCAGAAACGGCGCCCACCAACACCCGCAAAGGATGCCAACGGGGCTCGAAGTTAAATCTAAGATTCCGAACGAACTATCAGTTCTTATTTGTTCGCGTTTCGTTAATTAACAAAAATACATCAATCATTGTTTGTAGATGTTGATCTGCAGCATATGAACATTGTTGCGCGTTGTTACGTGTTCTTGTTGGGTACATTACTACAAGCTGACGCTTTTCTGCTTGGTTTGATTTGGAGCTGTTCAGCAAAGAGTAGCATCACATTACGCGAACACTACGGCCATGTGCGAATATATATGGAAAACTGAACGGACGTTGGACGCACGTAGGCATCAACTCATGGTTCACGCACGGAAGTGGCGTAGACAAGGCAGTCATGTTTCACCTGTGGAATCTGACAATGCGACGAATAGGCGGCACCGGACGATAGTGCGTGGGTTTGATTTTCAGAAATGGAAGTTGACTCTCGACACCGGATGAAGACTTCGTGGAAGCGTTTACCAGCAACACCGGATGGCAACAGATGACGACGTTAGGCTGATACTGATCAGGTCTGACGAGCTGATGATGGAGCAACCGGCCGTGAGCGAGACTATCGATGGGGGTACGTACGCGAAACACAAAAACCCCGAACGAATTCTTCAGTCGGTCGAACGGCTTACGCAGGAGCTGGTGTCCCAGTTGGAAGAACGGCACGTGCGTACTAACCCGGAGGAATGCAGTTCGATCGTTACCGGCGTACAGTTCAAGATAGGCGAAAAGGTAACAACGGGGCCGGGTGGAACGATTGCCTTGGCGCTGAACGATCGTCTGCACGGAGATCCGTGGGTGGGATTGATTGTGGACGATGAAGGCAATCGGGAGAGCGAAGAACCACCATCCATTCTGTATCAAATGTCGATGCCGTTTGTGCAGCACATCCCGGTCGTGCTTAATTCAATCGATTGCATCTCGCTTGCGCCTTTAGAAGAGCGGACGACGCCGGTGGTGACGACCACGAGAACCACGACAATGACTACGGTGGTGACGGCAACGGCGACGGCAACGACGACGACGACGGTGGCGACGAGTCGGGTAATCAAGCCTGTGCGCGTCGTATCCAATCCCGGCTCACCGAGGACGCGAAAGTTACAGCGTGAATCTTCCATCAACAAAGAGGCGGATGAGTCCAAGGTAAATGGCATGCTAGTGCTACCAACGCCGGCTGAATTGTTACACTTTATATAAACGCTAACACCCTGTAATATCTGTATATCAGTCTCTGGAGCTTTACTAGTACGATTCGATTTATTATGTTGTTCGAATATCTGCAAAAGGAGAATTTCCAGGTTCTAGTATCCCTACACAGGTTCTGCCATCAATTTCGATTGTATAAATGCTAGTTTTAGCTTGTTATTTACTACTTACTTACTTACTCGGCTTGGGGCAAAAATCCTAAAAGCACTTTACGGGTTGGGTCGTCAAGTGTCATTCTCATGGCATGACCAGCCCACCGCAGCCTGGCGAGTCTGATCCGCTCCCCGATGGTGAGATCATCGTACAGCTCGTATAGCATCTTCCTCTCGAACGCGGCTCAGAGGGTTTCGTCAGTTTTGGACAGAGTCCATATCTCAGAGTCGTATGTGAGTACTGGGACTATAAATGCTCTGTACAGTCCCAGCTTCATCCGTCGCAACAGGTATTTAGAGTGGAGAAGTTTCTTCAGGTTGTAGTATGACCGGTTGGCAGCCAGTACCCTTGCGTGTAACTCAATATCAATGTGGTTGTCGGTGGATCTGGACTGACTTATACAAGATGGTTCCCGAAGCTTCCACCTCCGATTGCTCTCTCTAGCGCCAGATAGAAGTGAAGGCAGGCAAGCCCATCTCCCTGGCGCAAGCAAATCTCTCCTGGTGTAGCAAAGAGCCCTGAGAGTTTTCCATCCACCTTCACCTGCATGTGAAGTTGGCCATTGTCATACTTACAAGCCTGGTAAGCTTGGCCGGCATTCCAAAAGAGCTCATTGCGTCGAGAAGTTTACCCTTGCTATGCTGTCATATGGGGCTTTAAAATCAATGAAGAGATGATAGGAGTGGATCTATTGCTCCGCCATCTTCTCCAAGATTTGCCGCATCGTGAAGATCTGGTCAGTGGTTGATTTTCCGTTTGGAAATCCTCTCTGATAGTTTCCATCTAGTTTTTAGCTATCCGGTAGAAACAGAACAGTCTCACCTTTAGTTGCAGATTGAAATGTTTTGCTTTCCTTTCGTAAATCCTTCTAAATTGAGGCTGTCTCTGCTCGTCTATAGTTGAAAGATAGGTTAGAAAGATTTCAGGAACTTATGCGAAATTAGAAGGGTTATCTACCTGATCCCACAACCCACACACAACCCCAACCCACACACACGCACGCGGAAGTATTTATCTGATTGTATCAATAATTAATTTACTTTTTTTTTATTTTAGGTTAAACCCATAAAAATCCAAGATGTGAAAAGTGTGAAGAAAGAGCAACAGACCAAAATCGCCAAACCGGTAGTGGAAACCGTTACGAAGGTTTCCCGCGTTCGGCAACCAGTATTGCCAAAGGGTGGCGCCATTATTACCGGCAGAACACCGGCAAAACCTTCCATCGGCAGTCCCATCCATCGTCCGGTTGCGAAACCACTCGCCACAAAACCGTACGCTCAACGTTCGGCGACGAAAAAGCTTCAACGTGACGCCACCCGGCAGCAAGCAGAAAGCTCAACCACCAGCGGTGCCAGTGGCAGCCGCCGGATGGTAAACCGATGTCGAAAATCCCACTACCGAAGGGTGAGAAAACTAACACACCACCGAGTCGTTTTCCACCGCTGAAGCGGACCACACCCAGGCGGGGAAAACAGTCATCCAAGCTCGGTGCATTGAAACGTCTCCAGATGGTGCCCTTAAGAAGTAACGGCGCATAGCCTAGCTTCCTTTTCTCTGTCGCTCTCTTTCGCGTAATCTAGCTAGCTTATCTCATGGATGGTAGCAATTGAAACAAATACTTTACTATCTACACACGTGCCCGGCTTGCTTAATAGAAGCGATACCGTTTGCTGCTGGTCGGGATCGGTCAGATGATTTATCCATTGGCCGGTTAGTCGGGGCCCCGGAGGGTGTTCGATTCCTTTCTTTTCGTCTCTGTTACGTCGCATGTTACCTATTACCAACTAGCCCGAAACAAGCAGACACACACAAACCTGCAAAACCTTGATAGAGTTAGGGATAGAAATGAATTATAAAATAATCATATTTATAGCGATATATGGTAGTCCGCGCCTCCCCCCCCCCCCCCCACCATCCATCCCCTTTTTTGCTCGCATAGTACGAATTTACGAACGAATGTGCATTTTTTAAATCTTTTAGTTAAACGCGACCCCATAGTCTGGTGGAGAGCTTTCGCTTGTACTCGCAACGCAACCAGTAAGAATTGATTTACACATACCAGAAGAAGGAGAAATCGTAGCCGTACAATACTAAGAAAACCGATATTATGAACATCAGTATAGATATCTAAGTTACCTTACTTCGCTTTACCAGCGCATAATACTCTTGTGTAATTTAAATAATATACGTGCAAAATGGTCTGGCCCTGTAGACGAATAATATATAATATATATATATATATATATATATATATATATATATATATATATATATATATATATATATATATACATCTATAATGGACCTTGTCGTACGGTGTAATAGTTTTTTTCATTTATCTTTCATAATCAATTACCATTCTAAATTTTTTCTGACCTGACGCATCCTCCTTTTTTGGTACTATCCAGACTGGGATGTCCAAGCTGATCGGGATGGTCTAATTATACCCGTTTCTAAAAGAGTTTTTATTTGTTTGTTTACCTCGCTTGTGTATGCCGCAGGATAAGGATACACTTTTTGATGGACGGGAATACTGTCGGTGGTGTTTATTGTACATTCGACATTTGTAGTGCAGGTTAATGCTAAATCTGGTTCATGAAAAACGTGCTTATTCCTACACAGCACATCTGTCAGCATTTTCCTGTTAGTTTCATTTAAATGATTGGTACGAAAATCAAGTAAATGATTTTCCTTTTTATTTTCATAGGTAAGCAAAGGTATTTTGAAAGGATAACCTTCATCCGTTATTATTGTAAGAACATCTGTTTTGAAATAAAGGTTAGCATCGAGTGTTTTAAGCATACTGGTGCCTATGATGCCAAGAAAGAATGGATGAAAAATCATACATAACAAATTGAAACTTCAGGCTTGATTTTGGTTCAAAAAATGCTATGTCAATTGCTGAGGTTACTTTAAAATTTCCATTAGCACTTTTAATGGTACCACTAGAATAATCATACGGTTTAGATTTTTTGTAGGCTAAAGCTTATTTGGGTGAATTAAATTGATATTTGATCCACAGTCTATTAAAAAGGGAAATTCTCCTTGTGTTGTCCGCAATGTGATGTAGGAGAGAAATGGTTTCACCACAGTACGGACCAATCTAAAAAATTAGTTTCTGGTTCGTTCCTGACAGCAGGGGTTACACTTGTTAGATTTGTTTCATTTAATGGTGGTGCCGTTTGGACATATTCAAGCGGAGCATCCACTGAATAGGTTTGCTTTTGCTGCCAAGGAGAAGATTGAGCTCCTTTTTGGTCATATACCGGTCGATTGGCATAATTAATAGCATTCGATCGTAGGGATGGATCGACTTCCATCGGTTGAGGATAGTTAATTTTCTGTTGCGGTTTAAGATTCTGTTCTGGAAGATTGTATCGAGGTTGACTTGGACCAGGTTGATTATAGGTAGTTGTAGGAAAATGATTCCTCTGTTGATAATGGTTTCCTTGGAAGTTTCGATATCTTGGGGTAGTGGTGGTGTTTGATGCACATTATTGTTATGGTAACTGTGCCGCTGGGGAGATGGTACGTGTAGATCTCTTGGTCTAGGTATTTGATTCGAACGAGTCTCACCCTTAAATGGTGCCGATCTCATGTTCATATTGCAGTATTCTAGGCAATAATTGAAAGCAGCATTTAAGTTGGGTGGACTATTATTTTTTAATAAAAAGCAAAGAGGACTTTCTAGACCTCTAATGAAGCAATCTAACGCTTTCTCTCTAAAGTAAGAAGCGTGTGCTTCAGCATTGATAGAGTACTTCGGGTCGGTGTATATTTGGGTTATAATTGCACTTTGCAAATCGTTAACACGACTGAAGTAGCTGCTTAATGGCTCTGTTGCTTTTTTACTGATCCCAGTAAGTTCGTGATCAAGTGTTTTCAGTTCTCTTTTGTCTTTATAGTAGAGCAAAAGAGTGCTTTTAATGGATGACCAATCACCAGCTATTCCATTGGTATTAATAACTTCGGCTGCTTCGCCTTTAATTTTTTTCCTTATTGTTCCTTCGATTATATGAAAAAAGGTGCAATCTCGTGGGACTCTAGCGTACATATGTAGAACCTTTTCTACTTCCATGACCCACGCCATTAATTCATTCGCCTTCTCTTCAAAGGTTGGGAGATCTCGTACATAGTCGAGAATTTTCCACATGCTAACAAACTCGTCATAGCTCATAGTACTAGAAGGTGCAGAAGTAGTCATTCTATTTTTTTTTCGAAACAATTAAACCTTCTATCTTTCCTATCGTCCACCATATGACAATAATATTAATTTTTGTTCCCTTTTCACTTTTTTTCACTGATCTAAACACTGATTTAACTGATTTCTATAAATTTAACTTTCATTTTAATTTCCCCACTTATGAATAATAATTTGTGACTCACGATACGATCAACAATGCTGCGCCAATGTTGAAACTCATGCTGCGTCCGATGACCGATGCTCGATGTTCTGGGTTGATCCGGTTTGGCACTGCCTACTGAGGACCCTTCGGCGTCTGTTCGGGAGACTTGTCCACGAATTGCTGGTCACGATGACGTCTTCCTCGTTGTCGTCGTGCAGGTTTCTTATAACTTTATATCACCTCACTTTTAGACTTGGAGGTCCCATTTCGGGCGCCAGTTAACTTTTTGGAAAGATTTTTATCGGGTTACGACGTTCGGACGTGATCTTGCGGAGCAGAGAACTATGACCGTTTCAGTTTGCGGTTAGACGTAGAGTGGTTTATTTTCTAAGATTTTACAAAATATTTTGGGTCGGGAAGGAAGGATGTGGAAGGAACGAAAAACAACAAGAACAGGTAAGCGAAGGATCGTTGATGGTCCGAGGGTCGACGGCGATAACGGTTTATCTCGGAATATGAATAATTATTTGTTTAGGACGGCGGAAGTGAAGGATCGCTTGAACGTGATCGTACTTGTTTTGGACGTTTGTTAACTCACGCTCTTTTGATTTGTTCGCTCAACGCACTGACTATTCCAATTGTCCACTAATCCGGTAATCAACAAGAGACGCCAATCTTACGCGCCCAAATTATCTACGCGCGATGGTTCACTAAGGTTGCTGACCGACTCGACGCCATCTTTCGCACACACATTACCACTTGGGTCGGCGTACTCTTTTTTACCCAACTCGAAACGACGCTAAGCGATCGCACACTCTAATTGATTTGCATATGCACACGACGCGCCTTATTTTGTTTACGCAGCACACTGTTGTTAATATTGTACTTTTGTGTTTTCTCCAACAGTCTAAAGTTCATGTCCCTTTTCACAATTTACAACACAAAATGTATTCCGTTTATCCGTTGGTCTCCTAATTGGTAAATCCTTGCCTCCTTACAAGAGTCACATACACACAAGCAGACGATAAATGTCCGTCATTGATTTAAGTACAACGATTTTCTACCGAAGGTTCGACCACACACCACTTCTTATACACACACGGCTTCCTGACTACAATTTACTACTATCCGGTTCGAAGGACCAAATGTTCGATAGCTTTACTGGTTCTTTCGGATCGTTGCTGTGACTCGCTTGGGGTTTACCTTCAGACTTAAATTACAAATGTATTCTCACCTATTTAGTTACAATATTCCACTAATACTATGCCTATCCTAAACCTGAACTATACAAATATACTTACATTAAATTCACGTTAATCGGGTTGCCTACTCATAGGCGCAACTACCCTTTGCTGAACAGCTCCAAATCAAACCAAGCAGAAAGCGTCAGCTTGTAGTAATGTGCCCAAGAAGAACACGCAACAACGCGCAACAATGTTCATATGCTGCAGATCAACATCTACAAACAATGATTGATGTATTTTTGTTAATTAACGAAATAAGAACTGATAGTTCGTTCGGAATCTTAGATTTAACTTCGAGCCCCGTCATTACTCATCATCCTTGTTGGCATCCATTGCGGGTATTGGTGAGCGCCGTTTCTGCAGCCCCGATGGCCCCGGCTCGGGAGATTTCGGCGACTTCTGTCTGCGACGGAAGCACGACCAGAAAGAACTATTGTCATCATCGGACTAATCCGACGATGGGCCCTGTGGGGGAGGATGTTTTACCGGTCCATCATCGAACGATACCTGACGCCTTTGCTTGGGTGTATTTGGCGGCCAATTGTCGGCCGGGGTGTCCTCATCACTAGCGCTTATCATCGATTTCGAGATCATGCCCAGAGTGTTACCCGAAATAGCAGGGCGCCTGGATTTCCATGATTGGTTGAGCATTCAAGACAGCTCATCATCAAGTGAATCGTTCACCAGCGTATCGTCTGCCGGAGCGTCGTCCATTTCCATGCCGTCATCCACTAAAGCAGGCACAGCACCTTTCAAGAAAAAGCAGAAGAAGACGAGCGAGCTAGCATCGGTATTACCGGATCGCGCACACATTTCGCCATTCTAGCTACCAGCAGCCTGGTCCGGTTGAGCCGGTGCATTTCCCTCAGGCACGACGATTGCCTTCAGCGTGGAGTTGTCCTCTAGCGGGGCGCGCCGTAAACGAAAGGAACGAAAGAACCGAACGACATTATTGCATCCTTCATCACTTCACGTTCCACTTACCAGCAACCTCCAGTTTTTCGTCCGTTTCCACGGCACCACGGGCACCACGACCGTTGCCTGCAGCGGGGTGTATCCTCCCCCGTTGAACTGTCCTACAGGACGGCCGTGCGTTCCATTTGGGCCGGATTTTCTATGGATTTTATCGGCGTGGAGGTCCGTGCGTTCAGCTTCTCGAAAGGCTCGATTACGTAATATAGTTTCAGTTCGGCGGGGCTCACCGTCTACGGCATACAATTTCCATGCCTACTAAGATTTTTCGAAATGTGACACTTCAAAAATCCGCACGGCAAACGGTTCCATTTGACAGCTCGCGTTGACATACCTTCAAACCGGTTCCGTTACAATGTAACTGCGCGACCAGGCAAAAATATTCCGGCGCAAACGGAGTACACCTTGCCGCCATGAGTTCTTCTTTTACGTCGCCATTTTGTTTTCTTTTTTCTGCCAGGGATAAATCCTTTTCCTTTGCGAAACGTTTCAAACATTTCAACACGGACTCCACTGGTTGTGTTACATGCACATTGTTGTCAAATGCTTGTGGAAAACAATCCGTCCGGTGGGGGGTGTTGATTCCAACCTTTCACGGTGCTTACTAGTGAATTTTTCGTAATTAGTGGAAGGAAATTAATATCCGGAAAAAAATGTTGCGGTATATGTCAAACAGATAATTAGTAAGAGGGAGAAAATGCTGTAAATTTTCTGGACGCTTACCATCTCCAGGAGTCGAACCGTACCACCATACCCTACCACACACAAGATCCAATTGAGCAGGCTGATTCACTAGAAGATTTTAACCCAGTTTTGGGGGGAAATAGGGCACGTATAGAGCATATTTGTTGCATAGATTTGAAGCTATAAGTGAATTATTTTTCTTACACCGTACGACAAGGTCCATTAATTGATGTATATATTTATATATATATATATATATATATATATATT
>NW_023405003.1:0-70407 GCF_013141755.1 Anopheles stephensi | reverse complement strand
AGTTCGGCGGCGGTACGTTTTTTCTTTAAGCAGCGCTCGAGCAGCACGATAGTTCGATTTCATTATTTTTGGCTATTTGGGTAGAAGGTAGAGTTGTTATCAATTGATACATTCCCAAATAGCCAAAAATAATGAAATCGAACTATCGTGCTGCTTGAGGGCTGCTTAAGGAAAAAAAGTACCAGCGCCGAACTTTGAAGCTAGTTAAAAAGAGCGTGGAACTTGATGGAACTATGAAGCTTTTCTACCTTCACTTGGAACTCGATGGAACTATGAGGCTTATTAACAAACAACGAATAGTCTTCACCCGAACTATGCGGCTTTTTAAGAAGCATACGGTACTTTATGGAACTTTATGCCCATTTAAGAGTGAAAGATGACCCTTCAAGTTGTTTGTTTACAGGATTATGTCAATAGAACATTGCTATCTGCCATTAAGCGTCATTAGAAGAAAAAATCATTGTGTGGAAAGATGTATTCCAAGCGTGTGAAAAAATCGGGAAACTTGTAGAGAAGGCGTGCTAAAATTATGCGTGAGTTGTTTGAGAACGGAGACGACTGCGAAATAATCGATAATACAGGTTCGTCAGTGTAGTAATTTACTTTTGAGACTATGTTTTTATATTCTATTTCTTCTTTTCGAATCAACAAACTTTGATCATGCGGTTGAACAAATATCCGACGCTGGGTCATTATAACAAAGGTTATCATATCCTATCCTAGTATATTTGCTGTTTGAATTAAGGCGGTTTCCATTTTTAAATAAATCCTTCAGTAAAATCCCCTGCCAGCACAAAACTGGTTCATTGAATTAATCAGAGAGCCTTCTGTTCCTGAGTTCGGTTATTATTTTAATTCAAAGATGTCATATTGTTTTTTTTATTTCATGGAGGTATCATTTGCCATGTACTTATATGATAATTATACTATAATTTTAAGAAAAAGTTTAATGAAGTGAATGAGATAAAGTTATCATGGAATAACTGATTAAACTCTTTAGTTTAAATTTTATTTGTGTTTGCTTCAGTTACATAAGGTTAGTTATAATTAACATTCATTGCTATTACATATCATTGTTAATATTGGATTATTCACCTACATATGAAGTTTTCGGATGGAGCAGAAGCCACAAAGCTGTTGGTCTTCATACAGCAGGATACGAACAGCGTTACGTAAGTAATATTAAAAACATCGTTTTATTTATTTTAAATAATAATCTTTTTTTTGTTTTCTATCCGTACGATGCTGAGCGTGCCCTTTTTTCACCGAACGTCATACCTATCGATGAATCGCGACAAGCATAACCTTTTTCCGGGGGCCACACCGGAAAACTGGGAAACTAGGACAAAATTTGTTCAAGCTATTTTGCCGAATTCGAACAAAAGAGTAAGCATACCACCGATTTAATGAACATCAGTTGCAACTCCCTCACTTAACGCATATTGTGTATTTAATTGTGTTTTCATGTGTACCACGTCACACATCGTTCTTGATCCTCTGGGAGCACACGAACTCGAGCAGGACGTTTGGCTAATATCATGGAAAACAGGTAAGCAAATTATCCACTTATAACACGAACTTCTAACATTTCGGTCCATAACGACTAATATGACCCGGTAGCAAAAATATTCAAACGACAGTAATACGCAACCCGGAACTATATGCTACACAAATCATGGATTATGTTATCAGTTGGATGATGAATCATTAGAAACGTTTCAATCCTAACACAACAAAAACTACAACTTTCTACTGCAGTTTGAATAAAAAACAACAATCAGTCGCACATGTTGCATACAGTGGAAAACTTAAACTTAATTGTAACTCAATTTGTTGGAAACAGTGCACTGAACTTCATCGTATCTAATCATGCGATTTATTTCTTTTAATGCTAAATAGTCTTCTGTTACATGTAATGCAATTGCAATTTGTGTAACTTTTACAAAATATTATTATGTTTGGTCAACATGAAAGCGCATTTGCCATGACCTGGAGGACTGGATGGTATGATGCCGGCTCTTGCATATCATCATCTGGGAGATAGTGCAAGATGCTAATTGGTGAGTGCAAATGGTATTTCGATGAAAGGCTCTCACCTATCATGCAAATGATAGTGTGAGAAGCCTATCGATTAGTGCACATGTTCTCCAGGTCACGGCCGATGCGCTTATGTGTGCTGTTACTTTGCTAGCTACAGCATAATACTCGACCCAACATGAAAAACCAGCGCTACCGTAACTACTTACATTACGGAGTAAATTGTGTAATAATTTTATATAAAAAAATATTTTAGCAACACGGCCGTTCCTCGTTCCTCATGAATAAAAAATATGTATATTTTTATTATTGTAGTTTCTATAAAACACAAAAGCAAAAAATTAGAAAATATTCATTTAAAGCTTTTGCTTCAAGCCACGAATCAATAGTTATCCACTTTGCAATTGCATTTCGTGTAATAGAAGACTGTTATGCATTCTTTCACAATCAAAGATATGATTCGATTCGATGAAATTTAATGCACTGTTTTTTACAAATCAAGTTACAGTTAAGTAACAGTTTCCCTCTCTATGCAACATGTGTTACTGATTGGTGTTATTTTAAACTGTGCGAAAACGTTCGAACGTTGCAGTTTTTTTTGGGTTAGGGCTAAGACATTCCTAATCATTCATCTGCTAACTGAATACTTATCGTGTGATTTGCGTAGCATACGGTGCCGTGCTGCGGAAGCTATCGTTTGAATCTTGCGCTTTCTGGGTTATGCTAGCTCATTCTTTGAGAGTTATTGTGCACAGCATCATCAGCATCTACTAAATGCGACCTTTTCTCTTTTTATCTTTACTTTCATGCACCCAACGAATTACTTGCGTTATGGAGCACAAATGGTCGTAAACCATCACACGATGAGCAAAGGTAAAATACACAATATACATACCAATTATAGTACCTTCTCACATCTAACTAAACCCTTTTTTTTCTCTTTTTCTTTGTGTTTTAATGCATTCAACTATCATTTCATGCACTCACTGCGATGACGATGCGTTGCGTTCTTGAGCACATTTGGACACAAACCGCTTGTGATACGCGTTGAAGAAAGGTAAACCAACAAATCTTAGCAACTATTAGTACCATCTCACACTCCACTACATACTTTGTTTTTCCTTTTTTCTTCTCTTTTAATGCTCTAAACTATCATCTTATCACATATGTATCGATGAGTGGTTGCGGAAGATCAATCTCACACTACCCAGACCAAGGTGTCTTTAGCCTTGAACAAGAAGGCTGCGCGATATAATTGTACATCGTAATCGACTGGCCTTCCTGCAAGCTCTTTGAATACCCCTGAATGCAACCGAAACCATATGCGTCAACGGGACGGGGCAATCGATAGGACATCCATGCGGCACCTTTGCTTCATCCTCCGCGTTTCTTGCGCAACCGTGATTGACTCGACACTCGTGTTAGACTTGCGCTAGCCAATTGCAATCAATCCCACGCAAGTTTCGATTGCTTTCCGATTTCCTTGCGATGCAATGGTTGCGTGTATGGGGCTTTCCATGAGGAGTTTTTCATACATCACCCAATTGCAATAAATGTTCACGTTTTCATGAGCACCCTACATTCCATACGTCGTTCCATGTTCTAAGGGTCCCCATCTTCCTACCTTTTGGAGTTTTTACGTATCCTGAAGTTTCCGTGCGTTATCTTGCAACCGAGCCTCTTAAACTAGTAATACATGAAACATATTGAAACATGAAATTGTAACTAACTTTTAATTTGTATTTCTTATTGTGTATTTATGCAATGTCTATGTATTCTTCGGGCGTAGGAATGTTGGTCTAACTGTAGAATAAATGATGAATCAAGCATTTCTGGGATTTCAATGAGTGAGTATTTGTCTGCTAGATAGGCATTCGAACAATTCGGTGAAGACGGTGTGAATTGGACTCGTTACCCGATCCTGCTAACATAATCTATAACATACTTTTAATATTGTATTCCTTAGACCTGTTTTGGGCAAAGCAGGTTTTTATGGGTTTTGATCACTAAACAATCTCTACGAAGAAAAAGCAACCCAAACTCGCCCGCAATTAGATTCTCCATGGTGTAAAAGATAAGTGCACCATGTGTGGATTTTGTGAAATTGGTAGATGTCTTCATTCATCCATCCATGAAGCCATGAGGCATGCATGCACATATTAACGAAGAAATTTCCATAAGGCTGGTGAGCAATATGAACAAGCCATCATCCATTGTAAGGCACTCCTTTATGCTTATATTCCTTGATATAATTTGGATCTACCTGTAATAAATGGACAACGATTATTTCTGCGAGGTTATTAAATGTTTTTAATGTTAGCCAATTTGTGTTTCTCATTTTGTGTCCTGCATTCCACGCCCAAATGTAGCCGCTCCAAGTCGAGCCGCCAGAACACCTGCAGACGTAAAAAGAACACCACAGATGCTACGCGTATCAAGTAACTGTTCGCAAAATGCACTCCACAATGTGCAGCTACAACCGGGCATAGTAAGCAGATCAAAAAATGAAGACCGAACCAAGGCTAGCATTGCTTAAAGTAATACATTTGCTACTCATACCAACAGTATCGACCTTTCCTTTGACCGATGATGGTTTAGTCAAACAGACAAATGAAACGAAACTAATTCATGTTTCGTTCACTGTTCACGATTCCGGCATTCTTTGATACAATTTTAATTCTTTTTTCATTAAGTATCATTAATTATAACACTGTTAAACATTAATCGGTTATTTCATTATCGTAACAAAATTTTACTGAACATCTAAGCTCAACGTGTTGTTATTGTGCAATTGCTGTTTTGTTTGTAAACAGTTTTCGATCTAAACGTCAAACTTGTATAAATTGTATAACTTGTATAACTTGTATAAAACGTCAACTGGTATAAATAAGTGTTTAAAATTGTGGATGCGGTATACGCAACGGAAGTGTAAAAGTGTTTATGCCACGGATAAACCATTATTGTTGTGCTTAATTAGAACATTACATTGTATTTTAGATGATGTTGATACTATTGACGATGGAGCAGGCTTCAGTGCGTGGGATGCTCCTTCAGCAAATCAACAATCATCCGGCGAGGAGGCGAATTCCGAGGATCCTGAGGAAGCAACAGCTCGGCACGGAAAATATGGGGACATGTCGCTGAAAGAATGCCTTCGATACTGTGCTTTGGTGAAAGGGATCCCTCATGAAACCATGAATTTAATTCTGGACGTTCTCCGAGAAAAAACTCCTTATAATTTACCAAAGGACGCTCGGACACTATTAAAAACGAGCCGAACAGCTGCATCAAACATCATCAACGTTGAAGGAGGGTTGTATTGGTACAAAGGCGTAAAACAGTGCCTTTTAAATCGTTTCCGGTAAGTAAACATTGTATTTAATTAGTTTTAAATGCTAATGCTTTATTTTCTTTCAGCAATACGACTTTACCTGCAGAGTTGTCGCTCAACGTATCAATCGATGGGTTGCCGCTGCATAATAGTAGCCCAGCCACATTTTGACCTATACTGATTTCCGTACATGAAATTCCCTTGGCTCCTCCAATGACGGTGGCTATCTTCCACGGGATAAAAAAGCCCCCTAGTATCGAGGAGTTCTTGCGACCTTTTGTGACCGAGCTAAACGAATTAGAGGAATCTGGGTTGACTATCAATAATATGCAGCACGAAATCAAAATTCGGGCTGTAATTGCAGATGCACCGGCAAGGGCGTTTTTGAAAGGTATATTTAATATAAAAAATGGTTGATGGTAATTTAGCCTCTTTAATACATACATTTTTTTCCAATGTTAAATTAATTCTTTTCCAGGTGTTGCTAACTTTAATGCCAAGCATGGATGCTTGAAGTGCACCTGTGTCGGTGAGCATAATTCTAGCTCGCGTACGGTTGTCTTCACTGATTGCGATGCACCGCTGAGGACAGACTCCTTATTTCGACAATTTGCGTACGGGATATATCATAAGGAATCATCCCCTTTCCTAGATTTACTATACATAGACATGATAGAAGATATAATAATATCGGATCGGTTACATTTATTAGATCTAGGAATTATGCGGAAACTTTTAAAAGGATGGGTTTTAGGGCGGTTAGGGCAACCCAAATGGTCTACTGCCAAGTGCATCGCATTTTTCAAAGCTCTGAAAGCGATAAAATTGTCTAACGAAATACACCGTTCCTTCCGTAACATTCAGGACATAAATTATTGGAAGGCGTCGGAGTATAGTTCCTTCTTGCACTATGCTAGTGTAGGAGTTTTGAAGGACTACATTGCTGACGACCAATACAAGCATTTTATGTTATTTTTTTGCGCAATAACAATTTTTTCTTCCAATGCTTACAGATCGTACTGGGAGTATGGTGGGCAGCTTTTAAAAAGTTTTGTCACCCAATTCCCTCAAATTTATGGGACTAGGTACATGACTAGCAATGTGCATAATCTGCTGCATGTGGTTGAGGAGATAAAAAAGTTTGGCCCTCTGAATACTCTATCTGCGTATCCATTTGAAAATGAGCTTCAACATTTAAAGCGCCTATTGAGAAATGGATGGAAAAGCTTACATCAAATTGTAAATCGATTATCTGAGCTTGAAGATTTTCAAAGTCGAATGAATCAAGATGCTGTTCCTTCGCAAGTCAATTTGACAAAGCATGGCAGTGAAGTAATAATCGAATGTAATGGATTCAAGTTAAAAAAAAAGTTTCAAGACTCGTGGTTCCTCACGGTTGAAAATCAGGTAGTACAGTATAGCAGAGCTTTATATACATCAAGTACATCAGTGGTAATCATTGGAAAGCGTTTCAACGACCATTCACATTACTTTGAAGAACCTTGCAATTCCACCGGGCTTAACATCTGCCATGTAAATATAAACAGTAAAAATATAAGTAAAAATGTCGAGTGTCATCCAGAGCATATAAAATGCAAGTTAGTATTAAATAGATTAGATGTTGAAGGGAATGCTGTACTAATTCCTTTACTTCATACTTTAATGTAATAGTTTAAGATGTAAATATAATTAGGTTAAACATATGTTTAGTTGTTATGTATTTTTGTTGCTTTATTATATTAGGTGTATGTTGAAAATAAAACCGAAATACGTAACCTGTAATAGATTTGATTAAATATGCATACTATATTTTTTATTTCATTTGTAGGCATTTATTTCAGTAAATTCAGGCATTTCTTTCAGTAAGCAAAATTTAATTAGTAGTGCAACGAGTTAATTAGCCTCCATTAAATTCTTTATGGTTTTATTTAGTCCAAGTAAAAAAATGTAAAAAAAAGGGTAATAACTAAAACTACAACACTTTTTCATGTAATGACGGCCAGGCCGCATGTCTAAAAATCTACAAAAGTTAAACAAAACGAAACACATGAAAAACTTACGTTTGTCGAAGATGGCAAGATGTCCTCACAGCACCTTTTAAATTCAAGCGATCCTTCGCATATTTTAATTTCCGTTGCATAAACCTCTTAAAAAAAACATCAGAAATATCACTTACCGCACTAGCATCGTGTTTCATTATTGCCAAAACATGGGTGTATGCCTGTAATGACACTTTCTCAGTCTTGCCATGCCCGGTCCAGCTACATTGTGCAAAGAAAGACCGGCTGAAAATGAGATCAATGGCCTCGTGCAATCTATTGCTTGCATCCCTGCCAATGATTTTCATTTTCAGCCAGTTTTCGAAAGCAACTCTGTCATCCACATCGCTCCCAAGTCGGCTATTCAATTCCGCAAGCTCTTGTAGTCGGCTATTCTTCCGCGCATTCCGATGTATGCGAAGGATCCGGCACGACACTCGCTGATGCAACAACAGCAGTGGGAGCAAGCTTCCGACCAACCGCACCCGCTGCAACCGATGTGGATGGACGCGGAGGATTTTTCACGGCACTTGCGGATTCGGCAAGTGCAATGGGAACCGGCTGCTTAATAACCACACTTGCTGCAGCAGATGTGGATGGGCACGGATTCTGCACTGATGGTGAAGCAGCAGACGACCACGGAACTGGAACCAGTATCGGCGTAACAGTGTTATCATTGCACTGTTTAGAACAGTACATATGCTCATCCAAAATAATAGACGCATTCATTTTGCACGATCCTAAAAATTTATGTAGAACGTTTAACACCGTCAATTGCAACAGCACTGTTAGTCTAATGTTTACACTCACGTCTCTTTCTCTTACAGGTCCACGGTTCAAATCTTCTTCCGCAGCATCGTCAGACAAATGCAACCTAGGTAAAGAAAAAGAATATAATCATAGATACCACGCAAAACATATGAAACACCACGACAAAAAAATAACCAGAATACCACAAGTAAACATATGATGGTGTTGTGTCATTTTTTTTGTGCATAGTTACTCACACATACGTAGATTTCTATCCGCCATGATATGCCGGACCATCTGACGATAGAGATGGGCGTCCGTCATACGTCTGACATCTATCGCCGCCATGACATGCCGGACCGTCCATGGGGAGCTGTGTCCATAACAGCTGTGCTTGGAGCGGGGAGCATCCAATACAGCAAAAGGAAAGAAAAAGAGAGCATGAGAACGAGTGCCGAGTACGCTCGCCGCTCACGCCCGGTCACTCAAGAAGGCTGAAACTCAAATGACTTTCAGCCCGAGTTTCAGCTTGCATGTTGCGCGACATCCTGTCAAGCGGGCGGTGTCAAAATGGTCGGTTGGGTTGCTGCTTGGGTTTGCCTCGTACCATGCCCATGGTGCAGTTGCGATTGCAGTAGAGTGCGTAGGTAAAGTGATCTACCGGAAACAGAAGAGTCAGTCTCAGAAGCCAATGTACCACCATCCATCCCCAATCACTTACTTCCAATGGCGGTGATAAAGTCGGGCAGGAACCCATGATCAAATTCACCCTCGCTGAACGCGCGGCACTGGTTTTCGTCGAAGATGTACTGCTTGATGGAACCTTCGAGCCGCTCGATCGCTCGCTCCCAGTTGCCGTCCTGCTCGTCCACGATTCCACCAATAAGCAGGTCCACGAATTTCTAGAGAATAGGGAGGATCACGTAGTGACTCTTGGAAAACAGGAAACCCCCTTCTATCTGACTGGAATACCTTTTCCTCCAGATTGTGTATCTCGTCTCGATCGATGCCGGGAAGGTCGATCGCTTCCTCGAAGTTTCGCTTCATCGCCGCATCTTCCGGATGCTTCACCAGGTACGTATAGGCGGCCGACGCGGCAAGTGTTACACGGTTTGACTAAAAAAAACACAACGAGTATTAATAGCTAGCAACCGATGGCGAGCAGACGCGTTGTCCAGCTATAGAGGCGTCTGCGTGATATCATCGTCACGATCACATCCACGTCCACGATCAAGTTACAGTTTCGGTCGTAAATTTCTGGAAATTGGCACCCAACAAAAAAGATTAATCTTGGAGCAGCAAATTCTTTGCGACTGGAGACTCGTCATTCTCACACGTACCTCGCTATTCAATCGACCCTTACCAGACACAGAAATTTAGCACAAAAAACTGAAACTCTTCACTAGCAGCAGCATCAGGCAACAGCACACGATCACTTCCGTGCTCACACACATATGCATTGCTTGGACGAGTTTCCGTCCACCGGGACGGACAAGTGTACGAAAGAGATTATACGATCGTCGTATAATTTTACGACGCTACGCCGTGATTTTTATGCTTTTTAGCCACGCACACGCATACACTAATACGCTTACGTCTTCGAGCTTGGTCGCGATCGTATTGCGTGGGTCGATAAGAGCAATAAAAATGCGCCTGATGGACAGTTTTACTCGCTCTCCCTGTCCGCCGTTGCTTTTACGTTTGGTTCGAACATGTGTCAAACAATTGTTCGTTTTTGAGGCAAGAATCAACGCTTATGGTATGGGATCGTACAAAACAAAACGAGCTGATTTGCTTTATGTTGCAAGGAATGCACGTTCGCGCATAAATATCGGTTCTGATGGGGGAGGTTTTTTTTGATTCTAGAAACAGGAGATGAATTTTAGATTACTTCGTTGCTATCGTTGTCGATTTTGGAGATGATGATGGATGAATTTAAATCGGCCGGTTAAGCGGTTAAAGTAAATGGAGGGTTTTGGGGCAATTGGTTTTGCAGAAAGGAAATCCCCATGGCATCGCATCGCCATCAAATAATTCTCAGATGGTTTTAGTTGAATATCGGCACCGCGAAAATGATATCACATTGCTTCGGTAGCCATCGCTGTCTAATATGGGGTCAAATTAAATTACGATAAAACGAGAAGGATAAAAATTAATTACTCTACTTGCAAAGCAAGCTTAACAATAATGCCATTTCTTTTCGCCACCACCGAGACCAAGTCCCGAACCAAACCATCATCACACGTGTGCACGAGAGACAAACACAAATGCACATGCATTGCAACTGATCGCAATGTTTACCCCTTTTATGCCAAAGGTGCGTCAACAAGGTAGGGGTAATTATGGCATTATGGCATTATGGTTGGTGACAAATGGGAAATGAGAGACACGGAACGCGTTTATAGCGTGTTGTATGAGGGTTTGAGTTGCGATTGAAAGTTGTGGGGAAAATGAAATGCGGCCCCGTACGCTGATGACTTCAAGCAAATTTTAACTACTTTTTTGTGTTTTGTGGATATATAATATATGTTTTTCTATTTTTATTCAAATTCAACCGATGACAACTCTACATATGCGAAAACACAAACCTCTCAAACCGATGCAACGGCGGTGGGTTGCGTGTAAGTGTGTGTGGGTTTGCACGGTGGAGAACGCTGAGAGTCGTCAAAGGTAGTTGTGTAGCTGTTGGAGCCGCTGCAGTTGATTTATTGTTCAACCAACTCTAGTGCTGGACAGATGCGCTCGCTTTCCCTTCCTGCAGTGACTCTGTGTCATCGCCTGTGCTAGGAACTCGAGTATCTTCTAACCAAAGGAGGTTCGTATCGGTTTTGTGACCATTTGGAAGATCTGCGTTGCTTGTGCAGTTTTCATCGTTACAATCACTTCATGGACTCAGTGTAGAGTGTGTCGTGAAACGGTGCCGACGTCACGCACAAGCTAATTTCTGTCGTCCGTGTGTAAGGTGGTTGTTGGATGTGTTTTGAGGCAGTTTATCAAACTCTATCTTGATTTTCCGAGCAAAAGAGAAGCGTTCTTTTCCGTTCGACTAATTTCAAACTCTCCTTGTTTCAGTGTGTCTTCTCCCATCAGCCCTCCTATCAGCCTTTGCCGTCTGCTACTTCTGTTGTTAAAGGTGAGTAGATAAGCTAAGCAGGTTATGAAAAGTGTGTATGCGGTGAGTTTTTGGCGTTTAAACGCGTCGAGATGATCGCGAGATGAGATGAGAAATGAGAGCGAAAATGCGTTGACGGATTACGCATGTCGTTGTTCCCTGGTGCATAATCCCATCCTGTCGCATTAGTGTGAGCAGCAAGCAAAAAGAGGTGACAGGATGATAATAGAAGCGGGCGGAAATGAAGGTCACCTAATTTGCGTGCGTGTCAACGTACGGAAAGCAGTGAGAAAATACAAAATATCGTTTTCTCATCATGTTTCTCTCATAAAATCTACGAAAAACAGCGTTCCTTCCATTACACTGCGATGTTGCAATCGTATGTGCATTCCTTCCACGGTACACAAATATTGTGGCCGCGACACTTGTGCGATCACGGTCACCCATACAGTCGTATGGGTATCATATGCTTCGCGCTACTTGACGGTGGCCGAATTCGTACGTGTAATATTGAATATGATTACAGTAGGCGACGACGACGAGCTATCGAGAAATGAAAATACGAGAAGCACACATTCTGGCTACAGTATTTATACATTGATGAGATGGAGCGTCGCATATAAAGGCTAATTACTATTTTGCTATATTTTTCGAGCGAGGTTGAAGCTACTTCTAGATTTACATAAAGCTCGGACACTTTTTTAAAACTATTATTTGAATTTATGATGTTAGAAAATAAGGTTATCTTTTATTTCGTATGTAATTCTTTTAAAAAAATGTCGACAATGAAATTCTCATTTAGAGTACCGCAACAAATGAGCCAATACTGAGCAGTTTTCGGTGAAGCGTCAATCTCTATGTATTGAAGTGTGTGAATCATGAGGTAATAGAACGTGGATGCACACAACACATCGAACAAACAAACCGTAGAAAAGTAAGGAAGGAAAAAGCAAAAGTGCATCCAGCACAATAAACAAGCGCGTAGATGTATCGGAAAAAGGCGAGAGAAACATAAAACACAAACCAAACCGAAGTCACATCAAATGCAGGGTTCGTTCGCGGATATTAATTTCCCTTTTTCCCCTGTCGCTGGCACAGGTTGCTTTTCTAATGAAAATGGTATCAGCACGCGCTCGTGTGTGTGAACCAAGTGTGTGTAGCCAATGTTGTTGTTCTCACTCTTTCACACTCACGCTCACTCTCGGTCAGACTTTAGCCTTGGAGGGAAGTATTAGTTCATTTACCGAGGCACGCATATCGCATAGAAGCGGCGCATGTAGCAGTATGGCAACTAGCACGATGGAGCTTTGTGCGCTATGTTTACGAATTTTATTGAAAAGCATTGGCTCGTTTGTGTGCGTGTTCTAAGCGCTGATGCGAGTGCCGCACGGTAGAAAAGATAGACACAGGTTCAAACAAACAGTGCGTTGGAATGCTGTGCCGTTCGTTCGGTTTTTTACACGGCAATATGGATTTTTGCATATTGTTCTGCATATGTTTGCATATTGTTTGCATATTGATCAGCTCCGGTGGGCTGATCTTGTCATGAAAATAGCACCGAACGACCCATTCGTCGGCAAAGTCTTATTACGCCGTGTTAGTTCGATAACGAACCGTTGTTGAACCGACCACGCGAAAGAGGTGATCGATTCGGAGATCTCCGCGCAGATTCCTGGCCTTGTCAGAGTTGCTTGAATCAGGCGGCTAACCTTTTTTCCTGGATAACCAAGAGAAGTTTTTAGCGGCGGACTCGCACTTCACTAACTCGGCGTGGACAACGGGAATGCCGTAGCTCGATCAGACGATTAGCATTTTTTCCTGAATAACCAGGAGAAGTTTCTAACCGTGGTTCTTGCCTGGCTTGATTTCGCCTAATTCTTCCGACGGAATGGGGAGACACCAAAGTGCGTAACGATGCGATGCCTATTTTCCTATTGCTTATTGCCTGCGCGTCGTCTGTTCTATTCGTCAATTGGTCTTTTCTTCACTGCCCTACGACCATGCCTTGATCTTTACGTTGGTTGTTTTTTTCTTAATCGCGCAATGACAATGTATGCCTTGTTCTAATGTTTACCTCGTTCAGCCCATGCTCTTCACTTTCATTTTTATTACACGGCTTGAGTTTATTTATAATTTTCATATGTCTGGATATTGTCCCCTTTCTGATATTTCCAATAACGCACCATACTTTCGTTTTCCTCACGGTATGAGGCCTCTCTGTGACTTAAGGTTGTTTTCCTAAGATAATATTTTCCGGTGAGAATTTATCCTAAACGAAAGATATTTAGTTATTTAAAATTGTTCTTCTAACTCTTGCATGCCAGTCATTTTAGCTCAATTTTATTTTGTCGCGTTCGCAACACATACAGTCGTATGGGTATCATATGCTTCGCGCTACTTGACGGTGGCTGAATTCGTACGTGTAATATTGAATATGATTACAGTAGGCGACGACGACGAGCTATCGAGAAATGAAAATACGAGAAGCACACATTCTGGCTACAGTATTTATACATTGATGAGATGGAGCGTCGCATATAAAGGCTAATTACTATTTTGCTATATTTTTCGAGCGAGGTTGAAGCTACTTCTAGATTTACATAAAGCTCGGACACTTTTTTAAAACTATTATTTGAATTTATGATGTTAGAAAATAAGGTTATCTTTTATTTCGTATGTAATTCTTTTAAAAAAATGTCGACAATGAAATTCTCATTTAGAGTACCGCAACAAATGAGCCAATATTGAGCAGTTTTCGGTGAAGCGTCAATTCTATGTATTGAAGTGTGTGAATCATGAGGTAATAGAACGTGGATGCACACAACACATCGAACAAACAAACCGTAGAAAAGTAAGGAAGGAAAAAGCAAAAGTGCATCCAGCACAATAAACAAGCGCGTAGATGTATCGGAAAAAGGCGAGAGAAACATAAAACACAAACCAAACCGAAGTCACATCAAATGCAGGGTTCGTTCGCGGATATTAATTTCCCTTTTTCCCCTGTCGCTGGCACAGGTTGCTTTTCTAATGAAAATGGTATCCGCACGCGCTCATGTGTGTGTGAACCAAGTGTGTGTAGCCAATGTTGTTGTTCTCACTCTTTCACACTCACGCTCACTCTCGGTCAGACTTTAGCCTTGGAGGGAAGTATTAGTTCATTTACCGAGGCACGCATATCGCATAGAAGCGGCGCATGTAGCAGTATGGCAACTAGCACGATGGAGCTTTGTGCGCTATGTTTACGAATTTTATTGAAAAGCATTGGCCTGTTTGTGTGCGTGTTCTAAGCGCTGATGCGAGTGCCGCACGGTAGAAAAGATAGACACAGGTTCAAACAAACAGTGCGTTGGAATGCTGTGCCGTTCGTTCGGTTTTTTACACGGCAATATGGATTTTTGCATATTGTTCTGCATATGTTTGCATATTGTTTGCATATTGATCAGCTCCGGTGGGCTGATCTTTCCATGAAAATAGCACCGAACGACCCATTCGTCGGCAAAATCTTATTACGCCGTTCAAATGAACGTAGGCGATATGGAAGGCTTAAACGGAGATGCAGTAATGACCTTGATGCGTCCGCCAGCAAACCCGGGATATTGTCACCCGTACAGACCGTGACGGATTTCGAGACCTTGAATGTTATCGTAATATTATCTATATTAGTGGAATTTTGCAGTCAGTAGTAGTTTAAGCAAGTGGTCTTTAAACACAACATTTACTACTTATTTTAGCGATGGAAGGATTATTTTGTAGAAACTCCAGAGGAAACAAAGGTGATATTGCCGCGATGCGAATCTTTTCTAACTGTATGTAACTGTCCATTAACGCACTGGGGCGCTTCTGTAACTATTTTTTACGACATGTGACCTAAGGATTATTTTACAACATAAGATTTTCGTTATCTGTACACATGTAAAGCAAAGTATGGCCGGTATTTTCCAACCTTTCTCTAGGCTCCTGTTATTGTAAAAGTTTTAAATCATTTAAAAATAACATGAATACATGCAATGTGAAAATAATTCTAAAATCAAAATATTAAAAAATAAAGCTAAAAGTAAAACCTGCATGGCAGGGAGCCAAGGTCATTTAATACAGTATATACATTTAGTACAACTCAAAAATATAATTAGAAAAACAAATAATTCCTGAAAAATTGTCAAAGTGTGTGTAAAATTATATTTATTTTATAAATGTCTGTTTTATTATTCTTTACAACTTACCATATTGCATCAATTTTAGCTACCTTATACAGTTCTTGTTTTTATTCTTAAAAATCGTAACCCTTTAAGGCCTAATTATTCAAATTGAATCAATAAACGAACGTTTATGTATGGTTTGGTCGTTTGACACAAATGCTCACAGGTTTTGCAGGTGCACAACTTTAAATTGTATTTAAATTTAAATTGCATTGCATAAATTTTACTACCAAGCAAATTCCAGGCAGATGAGTCAGAACATCGGCGGCCCAATCGATGCCTTATACTTCGATAAGCTGGTGACGATCCAAGCGAATTCCAGTGATTGCATCGTACTTTACGAGTGACGCATGCAACAGCAATTAGATTTTAGTTTTGCTTTTGTTTTCTCCATTGGCTGATAAATCGTTACGAGTATGTAAACGTAACCGGTTTTATTCGATCGCATGGCTTTGAAGAAGAAAACAAACTCCCCCTTTGTGATCGTTTATATTTGGTGGATATTAAATTTTTGGCTAAAGTCTGAATAGATGCCCCTCCACTCACGGACACTCATTTTTTCAACTGAGCTACCCAAATTTATTTATTGATTGTTTATTTATTATTTTTAATTATTATAAATAATTATTAAAACAATTTTTTACACTTTAGCTTAACTTTTACCTAAATTTAAGGTAACTCAGTAGCGAAACACGCTACGGGCTTGCTACGGGAACAACAATGGACGCAAAACGTCCCCGTTGGTGAACCGGCCACGCGAAGGTATGGCCGATTCGGAAAAGGAGTCGCGCACCTTCCTTCGGGCGCTGAATCGACGGATGCAACGTACCTCGCACAGGTCAGACAAGTGGCTTCATTCCCGGATTACCGGGCGATCTTGCAAAAGTGGACCTGATGGGAGGAGCGGTTGCGAATCTTCCAATTCCTCCGACGGAGCAGTTGGTACTACTAGAGCACCGGCCCGAATTCCGTAGGGAGGACGAGGTCGAATCTTCCGCTGACCAACGCCTCGACACTGGTTTCTCTCCTAGCTTCCGACGAAGTGGTAGACACCGCTGAGGGGTCGAATCCGGTCTTCGGAGGGGAGCAAGGGGAGATTTCCGGAGGGTTCTCATAGTCACGATTCCTAGTAATATCCGTTGGAGTGGTAGACACCGCTGAGGGGTCGAATCCGTTCTCCGGAGGGAAGGATTATTTCGGATCTCGTGCCTGGAAAGAACCCTGAAACTCTTACAAAGTGTTCGGTTCGCCGGTTAAGAATTGTGTCCTCTTTATTGAATAAGTTGATTTCTTATATACTAATTTTGGGGTACCTTAGAACGAGACGAAAGATCATTCTTTCTTGTTTAACTATTTCCTTGTGTTTACTATTCCCAGCTTGTGTTTACGTATCCTTTATGCTAACGCTGCATTATGCTAAAGTTTAACTCACTATCGTGGTCGCAAACCACCAGTTCAAACCCATGCTATAATGTTCGTTCATTGATCAGGAACACTTGCGTTTCACATAAGGCAACATTCGCGCTGGACGCACTTGCCGTTTGTCACATGCTGTAATGTAAACGTTAATCGCGCTGAATGCGTATGTTGAGGCGCGCTTTGTTCTGTAAACATTCTCGACGCTCTAGTACCGCGCTAAAGGCGTTGTGTACGCCACACTGTATCGTAAACATTGGTCGCGCGCTGCTTATGCCTTATCCGCGCTGATTTACTGCCTAAGCTGAAATCTTCTCGGTGCGTGGAACATTCTATCGAAAAAATTGTTTCTTTCATGCAACATTTTCAATCAAGATTTGGTTTGATTATGCCCAAGGTTACCTTCCTCTGTCCCTAGCGCTGTCGCGTTCGCAACAAAGAGCATAAACCCTTCGAGTGTTATGGAAAGACCACCTAAACATGGTAATATCCCTAAGATCTGGCGGTTGGATGGGTTTCTTTCAGGGTAATCAGGAGAACAAAAGTGTCAGTAGATTGTCAGTAGAGGTAAAGCTGCGAGAGAACTCTGGTGCAGGAACAACATCTAAAGGATGTCAAAACCAAGGAAAGTTCAGAGATGGAGGTGATTTTCTATACAAAAGACATTGAGGGATAGCTTGAACGTGTGGGATGCAGTTGTAGTTGTTTGATGTTAAACTACTTCCTAGTGACAAAAGGTAAAGACATTCGACAATGGTAGCATTCTCATCCAAATTTCTTTTTTCCAGTTATTTATTTCAGAACGCTAGACACACACACACACACACACACACACACACACACACACACACACACACACACACACACACACACACACACACACAAAACGCCCCTTTATGTAAACATATAAAACTTAAAACAATAATCAGAACAATCACGAAAGTGCCGCTTGTAGTAAGAGAACAAACAAATCGTCGACAGCACCATGCTACAAAACAGTGCCTTCGGGACACCGATGCTGGACGGCAAACCGGTATTGCCTGAGATTTACTCCCATCATCAAACAGTGGACAAACTGGACATCGTCGCAGAACCTCAACAGCTCACGATCTACAACAACAATAATGCGGACATAGCCTATCGCAACAGCAGCAGTATCCTCGCACCTCCAAGATATGCCGTCGAGAGATCAACTCCAACCGTCGAACACGATGGCTGGTATGGCCGTCTGTTGGACCATACAAACTACACACGGCACACGCCGGAACCAGCAGCGCACGATGTTCAACCATTAAAGACTGAGGACAACACATCACAGCGCAACGACGAGATTACTCCGAATGCTGCCGATGGTGAGGAGGTGCTTATTGGCACGTGCCAGCAGCACATGGTGCCACACGCCCAAACGCCGGCCGAGGAAGTCACACAACCGCAAGACAACATCGCGGCTGCTGTGGCGTGCAGACCGAAGAAGAAAGCAGGACAGCGGCGGCCAATGAATGCGTTCATCCTTTTTTGTAAACGGCATCGGTCAGTGTTGAAGGAACACTACCCGGAGGAAAGCAGGTGCGTGTGTCTGTGTGTCTGTGTCTACATTTGACCTAATCCTTCATTATCTACTCCTCATCCCAGGGAAACCACAAAAAAGCTTGGCAAATGGTGGAAAAATGCAACAGCGAAACAGAAAAAACCCTACCAGCTGCTGGCGGAAAAGGTATCCCGACACATTCCTTTCCGTTCAGGTGGGAACTCAATTAACACTGCTGTTTCTGTTGTTTCAGAACAAAACTAAGTTTCTGGACGTTAATCCAGGTTTCCGGTGGTGCAAAAGTTCCACCATGGCGTCGTGTGACAAAAACGTTGATGACGAACCAGTTTTGAGTAAAGTAAAGACTGAGCCAATGGAGACCGAACCGGAGGCAACCCTATCGCCTGATCTATTGGAGGCGGCCCAAGCTTTGTTGAGCTTGCGTGGAAGCGTCGAGGATCGCCGTCCGCTCACTACGTTCAAGCTGGCGGATGATTCGGACATGGAAAGCTTAAACAAACTTTGCGTCGAAACGCGCCAGTGCGGTGATAGAGCAGGTAAGTGTTAGCAGACTGAAGGATTAAGAAGAAGACGGAACAGCAGCATAAGCATTCCTTCCTTTCGCCATTAGATGCGGGACAGCCTTGGAAGCCACGATACAACCGAGTTTCCGAATCAGATCAATGTTCCACTGGTGTTGGTAATGTCCCGGATCAGGTTAATGATGGTACCGAAAGCACAACTCGTGCTGCTAGGTCTTGTAAGGCCAAGCGGTACTATGACTTTATGAGTCATATGTACCCGAGTGTGCAGGCCAAACGTGCCACTAGCTCGAAGAAAACGCAGAAGGCGCACAATGATCGTACCAGTCGGAATCGCGAGTCAAATACGGGATGTCTAGTGGAACCCACAGATGTAGAAGCATTGAACAAAAACCTGGAACGGGAACTAGACAAAGAGCTTATGAACATACCCGCGCTTAGTATCGATCTTTTCCGTGCCATTCAGAACAACGAACAGAACACCACAGAACCCTGCCATCTAGCGTCTGGCTCGAAAGCCACAACAAAGATTTTCATGCGGCCATCGTCTCCGGAAGCTACTACCGACTATACAAGGTCTACGCCGGAAAACCGGATTTCTGTGGTGCCATCGACCGTGCAACCGGTACCACCGCCAGCCACCAATCCCGTCGGTTGCCGGAAGCGGAAGCAACCGCGAGAAAAAATAATCCGGTATGTCCTACCCAGGACTGACCAAAGATAGGTGCTCTGCGTACTGGGCTCCGCAATATGGTGGCATTGGTGAAGATCTTGATCTCCGATCTCCCTTTCCGGATCTCGGCTAGGACGGAAAACAGGGCTAACGTTTTTTGTTTGTTTTTTTTTTCCTGTAAGACTAAGCATACTAGTTAAGCACAAAAGTATTGAGGTAAGAGCTACAATGCAATGCCTGTTAACTTTGTTACCTGGACAAATATGCTGGGAATCGTTTTTTCCGTTTTGTTCATGGATTGTTTTCTCGGATTGTTATAAGTTCCGCGCCCAGTCCTTAAAATCCACCGGTAATTTAGTTCGGGAACAAAACGATATCCTTATTTGCTTACTCAGTTAGGACTTAGGGCTTAGAAACCTTAGATTAAGGGACGTAATGAGAGATAGACTAAGAAGCGTAACGAGAAAGTGGGAGATACTATTTATTTGCATTTTAGTAATGTTTAGCAAAGCTAATCATAACAACAACAGAAAAACAGTATGCTAAACCCCAAAAAAAAATGAAGATTCATGCTAGTTTGCTACACAGCGGTGCTCGAGTGGCCATAGTTGTCTGTCCAAAAAAGGTTGGAACCAGACCCTAGTCGTCCCTAGATTTTTTTTTTCTTTTATTTATAGAGGCTTTGGGTCTTTGAGACTTCATTCGCCTCTTTCCTGTCTATTGTTACATATGTGTGGTAAAAACTATGGCTTAACTATTGCTTAACTATTATTCTTTTTGTAATATGGAAACTATTGTGCTATAAATTTATAGTTCGCGGTACAGGTTGCTGATGTGTAAAAAATCGGATGAGGCGGTTCTGCTGTTGCTTGTCGGGAGATAGTATGATGGCTAGGTCGGTATCTAGTTGGCAGGTTGTTCGGTGTGTAGTGTATCCATGGCAATCGGTAAGGATGTGGCGGACGGTAATGTCGACGCCACAGAAGCTGCAAAGTGGAGGACTGGATCTGTCGAGAAGGTAGGAGTGGGTCAGGCGGGTGTGACCAATGCGAAGCCGGGAAAGGACTCGTTGGATGTGGCTGGAATCGGGATCGTCCCAGGGTGCGGTGTTGTGCTTGATGGAGCGGAGTTTTGTGGAGAGGTCTAGGTTGTGCCAGGTGGTGTTCCAGTGTTGAGCGACTATTGCGTTAGTGAAGCGGATGGCGTCACGGCGTGAAAGAGAGCTGTGCGGTTCGGCCGGATGGAGCCGACCTTCGTTGGCAAGACGGTCGGCTTTCTCGTTTCCGTCGATTCCGGAATGACCCGGAATCCAACAGAGGACTATTTCAGGAGATGGAAGGATGTCATCTAGGAGCTGAATGAGTGGGTCTTTTGAGGAACCGTGTTGAAGGGCTGCCAGGACACTAGCGCTGTCGGTGAAGATGACGTTCGGAATGTCGGTCCGAAGTCCTTCATCGGCGGCAAGACGGATAGCTATTGCTTCGGCTGAAAAGATAGAGGTGTGGTTAGGAAGCTTGATGGCGCAATTTTCGAGGCTGGAATGGATCCCACAGCCGGCAGAATCCCGATTAACGGAGCCGTCTGTGTAGATGTGGTGATGGTGTTGCTATTTGGTCCGGATCAGGTGCGTAAAGGTGGTATTGGCGATGTGGCTGCTTTTTCCGGTTCCCCGGAGAGTTTGTTTCAGTTCCCAGTCTATGGCAGGAGTGCTATGGTACCAGGGACGTGTTCCCCGGCGGCTGGATGGGATGATCGGAGGAATCTGGTGGTTGGTGAGTTGTTGCAGGTCGGAGTTAGCTCTGGTAAGGAGGGCAGTTGCGTCGATTCCTTTCTCAAGGATCCGAGCTGCAGCTGCCACGAGTCTGTTGGTGATGATATGCTGAAATGGAAGAAAACCGCTTTCGCAGAGGTGGGAAACAATCGGGCTGGTGACAAAAGCACCAGTGGCGTAGCGGATGGCTGTATGGTAGACGGGTGCTACTCTCTTCTCGAAGGTTGCTCGCTCGCGGGAAACAATCTCGATGCCGGCGGAGGAGCCAGGCGTTGATGATGCGGTTCAGGGTTGATCGGGAGGCCCGAGCTTTGCCAGCTCCGAGCATGCGGAACAGGTTCAGCCGGCTGTTAGCTTCCTTCTTAACCTTGTTGGAATGTGGAAGAAAGGAAAGGTGTCTGTCGAGTGTTATGCCGAGTATGTCGGCAGTTCGTGTGTTAGGTATTGGTATATTGTTGTATGTAATAGATCGTCGTTGTTTGCAGAAAGAGTGTTTGCAGATATGGAGGATTTTGGATTTGGTATGTGATATTTCATAACCTGTCCATCTCGACCACTGTCGAATCCTGTCAACCCCTGCTTGCAGGAGTTTACGAGATTCACAAGCAGTACGTGATGAAGAGGCCAGAATGATATCGTCTGCGTAGAGGAATGCTTGGATTTCTGTAGGAATAAAACTAAAAAGGGATTCCATACTAATAAGGAAAAGGGTAGGCGATAGAATGGCTCCTTGCGGAACACCATTCTCTAGTGTGTAGGGGTTGGATAGTTCGGTTCCTATTAATACTCTAAATGTCCGGTCCGTAAGGAAGCTTGCAATGAACTTGGTTAAAAGTCCACCAAAGCCCCAGCGGGACAGTTGTACTAGGATGGCGTGACGCCATGTTCGGTCAAAAGCTTTGGAGAGGTCAATTATTGCTAGATCTATGTGACGTTCTCTACTGGTGGCTTTATCTAACAGATCGTCCAGCTTGGCAGAGTACGTTTCCGTGCCTCTACCCATCCGGAACGCATGCTGGTTATTGCTAAGGAGATTGCGGTCCTCTAATTCCTGAGTTAGTCTACGATTTACCATCCTTTCCAACACCTTAGCTGTGCAGTTAAGGAGCGAGATAGGACGGTAGTTATCTATTTCATTAGTTGATTTGTTAGGTTTAGGAATCGGTACGGTTAGGCTAGTTTTCCAATCCGCCGGGATATTCCCGGTGGACCAGATACTATTGTAAATATTAAGAAGAGTTAGTTTTGCATACGGTGGTAGGTTTTTAAGTAAAGGATAGCCTACGTTGTCAGGGCCGGAAGATTTGCCTTGACATTTCCTAAGGGCCCAGTTAAGTTCTGCTATTGAGAAAAGTCTATTGTATCTATGGTTAGTGGCATCTACTTGGGGAAGTGGAATCTGTTCTACGGAAAATTTGCGTCTGCGGAATCGTGGAGAAAAATTATCTGTAGCTGAAACGTTTGCAAAATGTTTTGCAAAAAATTCAGGTACTTCAGATGGTGGAATAGTTGAAGTAGGATCAGAGGGCTGGTTTAGAATAAAAGGGGCATGCGAATGTTGGTTTGAGCCCGAAAGCACACTCACCCGCCGCCAAAGCTCCTTACAGGTCAAGAGAGGGTTGATATCAGCCACGAACTGATTCCAACTACTCTCTTTCGCTGCACGGATGGCTTCTTTGGCAAGGCGATTGGCCTCCCGATACCGATCGGCAAATATGGGTGTGAAAAAATTGTTGGGGACATGGCTGGCGCGGCAGAAACGGCGTAGAGCAGCGCGACGGGCTTTAATAGCCTGCGCGACTGTCTCATTCCACCAGGGGACATTTCTATTGGAGGATGTATTACCTTTGGTATGGGGGATACTACGGGAAGCTGCTATTTCTATGGTTTCTAAGAAGCGGACTGTTGCGAACGCGACAAAATAAAATTATTTTGATGATTGATTGAGCTAAACTGACAGGCATGCAAGAGTTAGATGAAAACTTTAAATCAATAAACATCTTTGTTTAGGATAAATTATCACCGGCAAATATTATTTTAGGAAAACCCTAAACTAACAGAGCGACAAGATTATGATGCGTTATTGGAAATATCTCGAAAAAGGAACAAATCTCGACATATGGTAATCGTAAACTCAGACCATGTAATAAAATACGAAGGTAAACAACATAGGCCGAAAAAGGTTAACGCTAGAACCCAACGCATACGTTATCGTTGCGCGATTAGTTTCACGAAAAAAGGACCTGCGCGAAGATCAAGGCACGGTCGTAAGGCAGTGAAGGAAAGACCAACTTGATGAATAAACAAACGACGCGCAGGCAATAGGCAATAGGAAAATAAACATACGCACTTGAACCACAGATGCGCGATGCGTTACCCATGGTCATAAAACGACAGGGTAGCGTTAGCTGCAATTGCCAGACATTGTAACATTACAGACCTCCTACACTAGCCGACGTCAGGCAGGGATCAAACGCATCGGCATACCGAGTTAGGAAAAAGGAGATCGATGTAATGCTGTTTCATGTTCTTTTTCCCTCCGAATTTTAGTATATAAGACAGGATTTTTGAGAATAAAATCGACTTGTAATCCAAACCTCAACGAAGAAACTTGTGTTTCATTGTTTGGGTATCCATACAGAATCGGGAAAGTTTCACCTTTGCCTTCCCTCCGAAAATTGGCTACGGACTTTGGTGTCTCCCCACTCCGTCGGAAGAATTAGGCGAAATCAAGCCAAGCAAGAACCACGGTTAGATACTTCTCCTAGTTATCCAGGAAAAAAGGCTAATCGTCTGATCGAGCTACGGCATTCCCGTTGTCCACGCCGAGTTAGTGTAGTGCGAGTCCGCCGCTAAAAACTTCTCCTGGTTTTCCAGGAAAAAAGGTTAGCCGCCTGATTCAAGCAACTCTGACAAGGCCAGGAATCTGCGCAGAGATCTCCGAATCGATCACTCCTTCGCGTGGTCGGTTCAACAACGGTTCGTTATCGAACTAACAAATGGTGGCTCCAGAGAGGAGTTGTTAATATCCGCGCGCGTTAACAACTCATTCGAGCGAACTTACGTTCGTGGTGTGCTGTCGCCAAAAGAACAGCCTATAACTGAACCCGCACCAAGCAGTGCTTCAAAAAGGTTCAGATTCAAATTCTGCGCTCGTGAAAAATAAAGTGAATTGCAGTGAGTGAAACGGTTTACAATTTATACACGTAAGAACTACAGTGCTCTAAGTTAACCGATCGAGTGCCGTTGCGATCATATCAATGTGCACAAGTGCAGAATAAAATCGGAGAGCATCAGTGAGTGCCAGTGCGTGATATAAGCTATATCTAAGCAATAAACACGGCTCCGAACTAACCCAGACCAAAGGGTAATAAAGTTCTTCCAAAAAGGTAGAACTAAACGGAGTACGTTATTTTATCCGAGAACAATAGTGTTACAAAACGGCTCCGGAGTGAATGAAAAAGGTGCACATTCGAAACAAACTCGAAAGAAACTTTAAATGTTTAGCGAGGACGTCTATGCTAACGAAAGAAATCGTGTTTAACAATCAGTACGTGGACAACCGCGGAATAATAAGTTAACCGAGTGAATGACGTTTCGATCGTTTTAAAGTGCTCGCGTTTAAATAATTGAGGACATAAACACCAGTGCATAAAAGAAACTTATCAGCAATACGCACGTGGGAAAAAGTTCTCGTAAGGCGTATCTTAACGGAGTAAGTCAGTTGACTATCGGTGCAGATGGTTTTTTAGTACGACTCCGGAGTGAATTATCAGCGAGATCGAGACCACATTGAACTACCGGGCACGTCAAGGAAAGGTACCACCGAAAACGGTAAGTCAAACTTTCTTATCTATAGCTCAGAGTAGGAATTTTAAAGATCCGCCGAGATGCCTTACAAATTTACCACGAACACTTCCGGCAGTTGCCGATTGTGCGTGGCGGAAGACACTTCCGAAGAAAGCATGATTTCATGCTATGAATGTGATAGGTGGTTTCATTTAACATGTGCCAAACTAACACGTAAACCAAAGCCGGAAGAATGCTGGCTTTGCGTAAAATGTCAAAAGATAGCATATGAACTTAATAGATTGCCCAAAGAATCTGCTAGTAAGGATACAGAGGCTATGTTCACACGACTATTGCTTGGTCAACAAGAACAATCAAAAGAGCAATTACAAGAATTTTTAAAAGCAGTAACAACTATTGCGGGCGACAAACAAGGATCGCCGTACATAGAAACACTATTAAAAAGACAATCGCTTATGCAGTTGCCGAAATTTGGAGGGGATCCTGTAGAATGGCCAAATTTTAAGCAAATATTTGATGATACTAATGAGGAGGGAAGATTCTCTAATTTAGAGAATTTAAACCGCCTTAAACAGGCCTTATATGGACCAGCCCTCAAAAGCGTTCAACAACTAATGTTGGATTCTACAAACGTGCCAGAAATAATGACACGCTTGAGGAACTCCTTCGGGAGAACAGATTTAGTGTATCTTGAACTACGTAATAATCTGTTTAAAATCCGAGGAGATTCCAAAAGCAATGTCGTGGAAATGGTAAACGCTTTAGAAAACCTCATTCAAACAGTAAACTTGATGAGCGAACCGGACTACCTGAAAGATCACACTTTGGTGTTGGAGTTGACTGCTAGGCTACCACACCAAATTCAGGAAAAAAGAGCGCAGTACATGGCTGAAGCGGAATCACCGTTAAGGGTTCAAACTTTAGATAACTTATGCGATTGGTTGAGACCTTTCGCTAAAACGGCAAACATGTTAAAAACAATATCCGCACATACCCAACGTGGAGGCGTTCATCTTCACGAACAAAAAATCCCATACAAAGGTTTTCAACAACCAATTAAAAGGTGTAAGGATTTCGAACAGAATTCGAAAGAAACTGGCAAATGCTTAATATGCAATAAGCTACATGAATCGATCAAATGTTATGCATTGGTCAATGAGGTGCCACCTGAGCGAATAAAAATTGCTAAAAATAAAGGTTTATGTTTAGGTTGCTTGAAATCTAACAATCATACAATACATGATTGTAGATCCGCGCAAATATGCGGGATAAATGGATGCACCGATAGGCATCATAAAATGCTTCATGTACCTCAAAATTTTGAAATCGCAGGAGTAAACAATCATCAAGAACTAGAAGCAGCGTCATCAACGCACTTCCAAGTGTTGCCAGTTGAATTGATAAACGGCAATCACAAAATAAAAACCTATGCGCTATTAGACCCAGGTTTATCCTCGACCCTATTAGAAGAAAAGGTTGCGCGTCAACTTAACCTAAATGGGGAAGTAAAACCGCTCCAATTACTATGGACACAAGGCAAACAAACTGAACACGTTAAAAGCCAAAAAGTGGAATTAAGAATCAAGGGTCCAACTAAAAAGGGTTTTCAACTGAAGAATGTAAGAACAGTTAAAGATTTGAAATAACCTGTTCAATCTTTAGATTATGATGATCTAAGCAAAAAATATGCTCACCTTACTAATCTTCCTGTTTCAGGATTTCAAAATATTCGACCCAGTATAATGATCGGCTTGAATAACAATCATTTATTGATGGGGTTTAAACATAAATATGGTAAACCCACAGAACCGATAGCAATGAGGACAAGATTAGGTTGGCTAATTTACGGAAAAACAACCGAAAGCCAAGAAGAGGAATATTCCATGATAGTACAAGAGAAATATAGTTTTCGTAAACCAATATCCACCAAATTTTCAGTAGAAGAGTGTGGATTAAAACCAGGTGTTCAAATTTCTTTACCTACGGATATTGCTAATTCAAGCTTAAAACAACCAGCAAAACGACGGAAAATAAAATCTGAAAAAATAATTTGCAGAGATATCAATAGCCATCAGTTAAAGAGAGACAAATCCGGAGAGATTCGTCAAAAGAGCTACAAATTAATAAATGAAATTCAGTTGTTCAGGTATCAACTACAAAAAAGAATAGAAATAGGATTTCTACCTGCAACGCAAACTCCAACTTTTTAATGGAAGTACAGATGAAAAAACATCAAAAAGGATCTGCACCTGTAAACACTTTACACGGGAAATACCGCCGTCCAGTCAATGAACTGGCGGATTTGAATGTTTACGGCAAACAAAAGTTTGAATCACCGTTAAACAAGAAACACAGGCTACCCAATAAAGGACCAATTGAAAGTAGTTTCATAGGAATTCATGAAGAAAATATGATTGAAGAGGTAATTGATAAAGAATTACCAGCAATAAAGATGAAAAGTAAGAAAATAATTCCTGATACAATGAACTACGAGGTTTTGACAGCCAGCTCAAGGAAAGCTACTGCAATCACACAAACGATTAAGCCTATAGGAAAAGGGTTTATTGGTTTAATCAAAGGCCTCAGGGTATTGTTCCACAATTTATCGACCTTTATATTAATCATGTTATTTCTCTTTTCAGCTGAAGTTTTGGGTAATACAACAAGGGGATTGATTACATATTTGATTGCAACCAACGAACTATTCGCAAAAGAAAATAGCCTCTTGCATGCCACAAATGATATAAGAAGACAAGAAAATCTATCAAATCAAATCGACACAAACGAAACGTTCAAATATTTTAACTTTCAAAAATTCAAAGTAAAAAACGATCGTCAAATGGACATTGCGAGAAAAAATACACATTAGTTTTCTAAAAGAGTAGTAGTGAAGAGATTAGCTCAAACGTTAGAAAAAATCGACTATGACTCTGTATATCAAAAGTCTTGTAATTGCAACGCACCCGCGCAAGGGCAACGCATTTCATCAGTAACGTCTGAGTTCAACCAGAATCAGAGAAGTCTTCAGAGCGTCATTCTTCATCCGGTAGAAAAAGTTGGTCTGCTATCAACAATTAGATGACAACGGTCAACGTCGAAGACAACTACGAAGCGGTAATATGCGGTTGGCTAGTGCTTAGATACGAAATTGGCTATCTCAACAAAAAAATGGAACTTCAAAGGGGGTGCAAAGTCACAACTATAATCTACGAAGAAAGCTAGCTAATGTTCAACTATCAAACGTTCAAGGTCGAACAAATGCTGTATGTCTTGCTTACGCCATCGAGAGACTACTGTTTGGTCATATGGGCCGAGTCTGATGGAAAGCAAGGTCAAGATGCTGAGATCTCCAGAAGATGAAAAACCTGTTATACAAAGTGATGAGAGAATCACTTCTTCTGTGCAACTAAATCAGAGCTGAACAACATCCAAGTCTACAATAGTTTCCGCATAACGCCTTACTGCGGTCTAAACTTTAATCTTGGTCGACCAGCTGATTACAATGCATCTTCAACTATCGATATCTAAATCTTAAAATCCAGCATCAAAATAACGACTATTCTTCACATCGTAGCCACTTGAGAAATCGCCCAACTGAAGCCATCGTGTTTTAAGACGACGACGTGTGAAATCAACGAGCAACTACAACATCTCTTATCCTGTAGAGATTTTTGATAATCTTTTCAATCAAAGTCGTATCTGAGCTTCAACGCCCAACGCGCAGCCCTACGAGTAGTCCAATGTGCAACCAACAGTGAATTATGCCTCACAACTATCATCTCCTTCGTTATCGCCTCGACAACCTACAAGCACCAACGCATCCTCACCGGCTAGACATCTGTAAATGGTTTCTTCAACCGACTGCAAGCATCGATGAACCATCAACGGCAGAATGCGTGCAATTACAATCAGGTGTCGTATAATGAGAGTCGAAACAATTCAATTGATTTAAATATTAGGAAAATTAACTCAAAGGGAGAATTTGAATTTTATCTCGGCAGTAATACGTCGCGATTATTTGGTAAAACTTGTAGTTTTACGAGGGCCGGAATGTTGCGAACGCGACAAAATAAAATTGAGCTAAACTGACAGGCATGCAAGAGTTAGATGAAAACTTTAAATCAATAAACATCTTTGTTTAGGATAAATTATCACCGGCAAATATTATTTTAGGAAAACCCTAAACTAACAGAGCGACAAGATTATGATGCGTTATTGGAAATATCTCGAAAAAGGAACAAATCTCGACATATGGTAATCGTAAACTCAGACCATGTAATAAAATACGAAGGTAAACAACATAGGCCGAAAAAGGTTAACGCTAGAACCCAACGCATACGTTATCGTTGCGCGATTAGTTTCACGAAAAAAGGACCTGCGCGAAGATCAAGGCACGGTCGTAAGGCAGTGAAGGAAAGACCAACTTGATGAATAAACAAACGACGCGCAGGCAATAGGCAATAGGAAAATAAACATACGCACTTGAACCACAGATGCACGATGCGTTACCCATGGTCATAAAACGACAGGGTAGCGTTAGCTGCAATTGCCAGACATTGTAACATTACAGACCTCCTACACTAGCCGACGTCAGGCAGGGATCAAACGCATCGGCATACCGAGTTAGGAAAAAGGAGATCGATGTAATGCTGTTTCATGTTCTTTTTCCCTCCGAATTTTAGTATATAAGACAGGATTTTTGAGAATAAAATCGACTTGTAATCCAAACCTCAACGAAGAAACTTGTGTTTCATTGTTTGGGTATCCATACAGAATCGGGAAAGTTTCACCTTTGCCTTCCCTCCGAAAATTGGCTACGGACTTTGGTGTCTCCCCACTCCGTCGGAAGAATTAGGCGAAATCAAGCCAAGCAAGAACCACGGTTAGATACTTCTCCTGGTTATCCAGGAAAAAAGGCTAATCGTCTGATCGAGCTACGGCATTCCCGTTGTCCACGCCGAGTTAGTGTAGTGCGAGTCCGCCGCTAAAAACTTCTCCTGGTTTTCCAGGAAAAAAGGTTAGCCGCCTGATTCAAGCAACTCTGACAAGGCCAGGAATCTGCGCGGAGATCTCCGAATCGATCACTCCTTCGCGTGGTCGGTTCAACAACGGTTCGTTATCGAACTAACACGGGAAATGGGAGGATTTTCGTCAAAAGGTAGATTAAAGCGGATTTCTGTTTGATACTTTTCTCAGTCAGCCTCCTCATACTTCCAACGAGGACGTACGAGAGATGGCTGAGAGCGAAAAGTACTACGGATAAAAAGTGGAAAGTGGTCGCTATTGTGTGTGTCTGTGTCAACGTCTATGTGGAATTGAGGTGCCATAGAAGATGACACCGCACAGTAATCAAGGATAAAGCTACTTCCGTCAGACGGAGAAACACGGGTTGGGGTATGGTTGTGGAGGATTTGTAAGTCTACAGTATGGAATATTTCATCTAAGAGGTTGCCACGGGAATTTGTAAGGGGACAACCCCAGGAGTTGTTTTGGGCGTTAAGATCTCCTAGGAGGATCAGTGGATAAGAAAACTGAGAGAGTAGGTCAGGAAGATCGTTTTGTAGAGGAGATAATTTGAGAGAAGGAGATAGATATATGCAGAGAATGGTTGCTTTTATCGGGAATGCTATTTGTACGGTTACTGAAGGTATTGAGGTGGATAGGTTAATTTGTTAGTGGGAATGTGTTTAAGAACTCCTAAACACACGTTGTAGTGAGGATGTGTAGGATTAATGTTGAAAAACCAGTTATACTTATTGAAAGGAGTGTTAGAAAGAGAGGGAATGGCTTGAGTTTCTTGTAGGGTGATGATGCTGGGGTTATGCTTGGTTATGAGGAGTTTTAATTCATTTAGGTTATTTTTCATGCTTCTTATATTCCAGGATAATGCAAAAAGGGGTTGTTGGCTAGAGGAATTTTGTGAGTTTTGGGGATCGCCCGAAATATGAAGGGCAGGGGATTCAGATGTGTAGTTGGAGGGAAAAAGCGATGAAGGAATAAAGGATCTTTCTAACTAGGTTTTTTCTTTTTCGTACTACGGGTAAAACAGCAGCAGTGTTTTCGGGGAAGCGTGAGGTGTCGCAATGAGTTCGCCGACCCTCACTGCCGGGTTCCCCCCGCTCCGTTCTACGGAACAAAGAGGGAGAACGCTTCCGGCATACTTGGACGATACAAATGAATACGGGGAAAAACGGTTCCTGGTTCTACGCGCTTTAGAAGGAAAGCAACTACCAAAGAACCCATGGATTCTCTCTGACACCATCAAGAGAGCGATAGGTAAGATAGAGCTGGGACGTCAACTGGACAATAGCACATATCTCATCGAAACCAGATCCGAAAAAATTTTTACCTTACTGCAAAAGATTTCCTCTTTAACAAACGGCGAGGGAATAACAATCACACCACACGCTACTCTCAATTCCGTGAAATTTGTTTTCACGTGCAACTCGATAAACGAAATGGACATGGAGGAAATAAAAACACACCTAGCAGCCGAAAACATAACGGAAGTGTACCGATTCACGAAGAGAATAAACGGCCAAGTTACGCCGACAAATTCGTACGTCGTGACAATGCAAGCAACGAAAATCCCGGAATATATATACATTGGGCTAGAGAGGATAAAAACACGGGTATATTATCCACGACCGATGCGTTGCAACAAATGCCTCCGTTTTGGACATACTACAAAGAATTGTGCAAACAAAGAAATTTGTTCAAACTGCGGACAAAATTCTCACGGTCCCTGTAACTCCACACCAAACTGTGCTAACTGCCAGGAAAACCACAACACATTTGACTAAAAATGCCCATTATATGTGAAGGAAACTGAAATTATCAAAATAAAAGTGAACCAAAATTGCACTTTCCGAGAGGCCCGAACACAAATAGAACAAAACAATCAAAAACAAACCATGGCAAACATTGTGCAACAAAGATTGGTTACTGCACAACAGTCAGACTCAAAAGATAAAATAATTGAAGGTCTCGTAAAAACAATAAATAAGCTTAACGAGCAAATCGAAACTCTGACAAAAACTGTAGAAAAACTAACAAAACAAAAGAACACCACACACCGACCGCCAAACGAATCAGACATGGAATCAGATTACTCAGAACCAAACAACACAAATCCATCAGCAACAAACAAAACTATGATCTTTAAACACCCACGTACATCATCCAGCGACGAAAAACAGACAAAAAAATCGAAACGTTCAACAAATAAGTGACTTTTTGAAGATTTGAGTACACGAAAACTCTTTTTATTTTTAAATGGATTATACAACCCAAAACATAAATACGAACAACGGGAATTCAGAACCAAAATTTTTGTTCAATTGGAATATACGAAGCTTTTCGAAAAACTTGAGTGAACTAAAGCTATTAATAAATAAACATGAGCCGAGTATAATTACCCTACAAGAAGCACATATACCTCCAAACATACTTAATAGAACTCCTCTTAATAAATACGCATGGATTGTTAAGCCTTCCTCCACCACACATCATAGCATCTGTATTGGAATTTATAAAGACCTACCGTACAAAAATATTCCTATCAATTCAAAAATGCCAGCTCTATGTGCCCATATAAAAAGCCCAATAGAAATTTATATAATTTGCTTATACTTATCACCAAACAATAGTTACGATATCGAAACGGAACTAAATAACATGATCAACATAATACCACACCCCATGCTTCTTATAGGAGACTTTAATGCACAACATGAGGACTGGGGCTGCCCCATAACAAACAATCGAGGCAGAATTGTTCATAGCACTTTTGAAAATAGCCAGATACACGCAATTTTTCACCAATTTCCCACTCGCATTGATCCTTCCACAGGCCATCAAAGCTCAATTGATCACTGTGCAATTTCCTACTCAATAGTCACTAACTTCAGCCTTTCTTCTGAACAAGATCTTTTTGGCAGCGACCATTTTCCACTAACAATTAAGCACGTACCTTCAATCCCAAACCCAACAAAACCCTCATACCGACCACGGTGGAAATACGAAGAAGCGGAGTGGTCAACCTACCAACATGTGCTAAATAGTTCCCCATGGAGTTCAATGACAGTGAGTGAACAAAGACTCATAGAGCTGATATTAGAAGCGGCTTCAAAAAGCATCCCAAAAACCAATGGAACTATATCCAAAAGATATGTTCCTTGGTGGAATAGGGAGGTAGCAGAAGCGATAAGGCTTAGACGAAAATATCTGCGAAAACTCCGGAAATTAGCACCCTCAAATTGTAACGATCACATTCGCCAAGACATATACGAAAAATATAAAGATGCACATAAACTATCCAGAATAGCAATTTTCAAGGCAAAATCCAAGTCCTGGGAAAAACTTATCCTTGAAATCAGCCCATCCACTTCTTCCAAAGAAGTGTGGCGTAGGGTAAGGCTTTTGACAGGACAAAAATCGTGTTCTCACCTTCCAAATCTAATTAATCCTCAAAATCCAATCACTAATCCTTCCGAAATAGCTGAGAGCTTTGCTGAACATTTCCAAAATATATCCTCGAACAAAAGTTACTCTGCCAAATTTTTGAAGTATAAATTAGCGGCCGAACAAAAAAGTCTCTCCTTTACAACCTCCCAAAATATACACTACAATAAACCATTCACAATACAAGAGCTTCAACATGCGTTAAAAAAGTGCAATGGAAAATCTGCTGGCCCAGATGGTGTGGGATACCCACTGCTCCAACACCTCCCATCTTGTGCATTGGAGTACTTGTTAAAAATTTACAATGATATTTGGCACACAGGTGAAATTCCAGATGGATGGAAACATAGTTACGTCATACCTATACCTAAACCACAAAAATCTTCGTTTGATGTCAATAGCTACCGACCAATATCATTATTAAACTGTATAAGTAAAATCTTAGAAAGAATGGTCAACAGACGATCAAGCCACGAGTTGGAAAACAGAAAACTATTACATATCAATCAACACGCATTCAGAAGTGGTCATGGCACAGAAACTTACTTTGCAAAACTGGACAATATGCTTTCAACAGCAAAAGAAAATAAAAAACACACAGATCTAGCTACAATAGACCTTGCCAAAGCCTATGATTTAACTTGGCGACATGGCATTTTAAAACAATTAAAAAATTGGGGTTTCAAAGGAAATTTGCCAATCTTCATAAAAAACTTTTTACAAAACCGGACATTCTCAATCACAATAGGAAACACTTTTTCTCAAATAAAAATGGTGGAAAACGGTGTTCCTCAAGGCGCTATTCTCTCGCCAACTCTTTTTCTTATCAGTATTGAATCCCTTTTCTTTTCCATACCTCAAAATGTTACCTGTTTAGTATATGCAGACGACATAACAATAATCTCTATGGACTCTTCACCCAGAGAAGCTAGAATAAAACTGCAAAAGGGTCTATACAAACTACAGCAGTGGTGCAAATCGACCGGGTTTCAAGTGGCTCCGGATAAATGCAAAATATTACATATTTGTAATCTCAAACATTCACGCCCAAATAATACATTAAAGATAAATAGTATACAGATACCAAATGTCCGTAAAGCAAAAATTTTAGGGGTCATTTTAGACAGCAAAATGTCCTTTATTGCACATTGTAATTACATCAAAACGATAACGAAATCCCATTCAAATTTGTTTAAAATGTTAGGCTCGGGCAAAATCAGAGCCTCGAGAGCAATCATGATCCGGTTAATAAATAACTGGCTTCTTCCAACAATGCTTTATGGGACAGAAATAATTAGTTCACAATTTGATACGTTCCATACAAAAATAGCTCCCATATATCATACAGCAATCAGATTGACTACCGGTGCTTTCAAAACCAGCCCTACGGATTCCCTTATATGCGAAAGCGGAGCACTCCCATTCAACTATGTTGCCATAATGCGACTGATTGGATCTGCGTGCCGCTGTGTAGAAAAAGAGTTTGAATGTCGGGTTTGTTCGAGGACAAACACGAATCAAGCATACCAACTCACAATAGAGCATATTAAAAATAATTACTCAACATATCACAAAATTTATACGGATGGTTCGATTAACACTATTCAGGCTGGTTGTGAAATTTACTCTGAAAATACAAACCCAATCACTAATTCTGCAGTAAAATTACCTGACTTTACGTCAATATTCTCCGCTGAAGCCATAGCAATCACCATAGCTGCCGAGGAAGCCATTAATCCACACAAACTAAATGTAATATTTTCTGACAGCGCTAGTGTTTTAGCTGCATTAGAACATGGGCAAATTAAAGACCCGCATATTCAATCAATAGAACTGGCTATCAATAAAAACAACATAACCTTCTGTTGGATACCAAGCCACATCGGAGTTACAGGAAACGAAAAAGCAGATAGACTCGCTAATCAAGGCCGAAAATCACCAGATATAAATACACATCCCTTATCCTAAAGGGATGCAATAAAAAAGTGCAAACACGAGCTTACCAATGCTTGGCAACACACATGGTTACAGGACACATCAAATAAACTAAGATTCATCAAAACATCCACATCACCATGGCCAGATCTCCAGAACAGCAAAGACCAACAGGTCATCTCAAGGCTAAGAATCGGGCACACCCTCTTAACACATAGCTATTTATTCTCAAAAGAATCTCCACCAATCTGCCGATTCTGTGGGAAACAAACCACAGTCCGACATCTTCTAACAGAATGCTACGGGTATATTACTTTTAAAAAATCGTGTAATTTGGATGATAATATCGATGATATTTTGTCTCCTGATGACAAAAAACAGAAAAATCTTTTGCGATTCCTCAGGAAAACGCAACTTTATGACAAAATTTAAATTCATTTGAAACAAAAAATAATAATAATAATAATAATAATCAAAATATTAACAATATAAAAAGAAGAGAGGAATAATTATATAATCCAAGTAGCTAATTAGACTGTATTAAATACAGGCTGGAGCATACATGGTCAGAAGGTAGGAGTTACCAAACAACTCACGAAGGGGCAAATTCGACCAAGAGAGAGATTTGCTTCTCTCCTTTGGTCTGGTGCAACCAGGGTTCAGGGGCTTGAGTTACCTTAAACAACTTTTCACACTATTAATCCTCCCTATCCCCGTTATCCTTTAAATTTCACTTTTTTTTCCCAATAATAGTACAATAACCAAAAATTCATTTTTAAATCATACAAAACAAAAAACGGGAACAATACTACAGGTAAGAGACGAAAGAGGTCCAAGAGACCCAAAGTCTCTCAAAACTCTACAAACAACAACAACATTCTTTCTTGTTTAACTATTGCCTTTCCAGCTTGTGTTTACATATCCTTTATGCTAACGCTGCATTATGCTAAAGTTTAACTCACTATCGTGGTCGCAAACCACCAGTTCAAACCCATGCTATAATGTTTGTTCATTGATCAGGAACACTTGCGTTTCACATAAGGTAAACATTCATCGCGCTGGACGCACTTGCCGTTTGTCACATGCTGTAATGTAAACGTTAATCGCGCTGAATGCGCATGTTGAGGCGCGCATTGTTATGTAAACATTCTCGACGCTCTAGCACCGCACTAAAGGCGTTGTGTACGCCACACTGTATCGTAAACATTGGTCGCGCGCTGCTTATGCCTTATCCGCGCTGATTTACTGCCTAAGCTGAAATCTTCTCGGTGCGTGGAACATTCTATCGGAAAAATTGTTTCTTTCATGCAACATTTTCAATCAAGATTTGGTTTGATTATGCCCAAGGTTACCTTCCTCTGTCCCTAGCGCTGTCGCGTTCGCAACAAAGAGGATAAACCCTTCGAGTGTTATGGGAAGACCACCTAAACATGGTAATATCCCTAAGATCTGGCGGTTGGCTGGGTTTCTTTCAGGGTAACCAGGAGAACAAAAGTGTCAGTAGATTGTCAGTAGAGGTAAAGCTGCGAGAGAACTCTGGTGCAGGAACAACATCTAAAGGATGTCAAAACCAAGGAAAGTTCAGAGATGGAGGTGATTTTCTATACAAAAGACATTGAGTGATAGCTTGAACGTGTGGGATGCAGTTGTAGTTGTTTGATGTTAAACTACTTCCTAGTGACAAAAGGTAAAGACATTCGACAATGGTAGCATTCTCATCCAAATTTCTTTTTTCCAGTTATTTATTTCAGAACGCTAGACACACACACACACACACACACACACACACAAAACGCCCCTTTATGTAAACATATAAAACTTAAAACAATAATCAGAACAATCACGAAAGTGCCGCTTGTAGTAAGAGAACAAACAAATCGTCGACAGCACCATGCTACAAAACAGTGCCTTCGGGACACCGATGCTGGACGGCAAACCGGTACTGCCTGAGATTTACTCCCATCATCAAACAGTGGACAAACTGGACATCGTCGCAGAACCTCAACAGCTCACGATCTACAACAACAATAATGCGGACATAGCCTATCGCAACAGCAGCAGTATCCTCGCACCTCCAAGATATGCCGTCGAGAGATCAACTCCAACCGTCGAACACGATGGCTGGTATGGCCGTCTGTTGGACCATACAAACTACACACGGCACACGCCGGAACCAGCAGCGCACGATGTTCAACCATTAAAGACTGAGAACAATACATCACAGCGCAACGACGAGATTACTCCGAATGCTGCCGATGGTGAGGAGGTGCTTATTGGAACGTGCCAGCAGCACATGGTGCCACACGCCCAAACGCCGGCCGAGGAAGTCACACAACCGCAAGGCAACATCGCGGCTGCTGTGGCGTGCAGACCGAAGAAGAAGGCAGGACAGCGGCGGCCAATGAATGCGTCCATCCTTTTTTGTAAACGGCATCGGTCAGTGTTGAAGGAGCACTACCCGGAGGAAAACAGGTGCGTGTGTCTGTGTGTCTGTGTATACATCTGACCTAATCCTTCATTATCTACTCCTCATCCCAGGGAAACCACAAAAAAGCTTGGCAAATGGTGGAAAAATGCAACAGCGAAACAGAAAAAACCCTACCAGCTGCTGGCGGAAAAGGTATCCCGACACATTCCTTTCCGTTCAGGTGGGAACTCAATTAACACTGCTGTTTCTGTTTTTTTCAGAACAAAACTAAGTTTCTGGACGTTAATCCAAGTTTCCGGTGGTGCAAAAGTTCCACCATGGCGTCGTGTGACAAAAACGTTGATGACGAACCAGTTTTGAGTAAAGATAAGACTGAGCCAATGGAGACCGAACCGGAGGCAACCCTATCGCCTGATCTATTGGAGGCGGCCCAAGCTTTGTTGAGCTTGCGTGGAAGCGTCGAGGATCGCCGTCCGCTCACTACGTTCAAGCTGGCGGATGATTCGGACATGGAAAGCTTAAACAAACTTTGCGTCGAAACGCGCCAGTGCGGTGATAGAGCAGGTAAGTGTTAGCAGACTGAAGGATTAAGAAGAAGACGGAACAGCAGCATAAGCATTCCTTCCTTTCGCCATTAGATGCGGGACAGCCTTGGAAGCCACGATACAACCGAGTTTCCGAATCAGATCAATGTTCCACTGGTGTTGGTAATGTCCCAGATCAGGTTAATGATGGTACCGAAAGCACAACTCGTGCTGCTAGGTCTTGTAAGGCCAAGCGATACTATGACTTTATGAGTCATATGTACCCGAGTGTGCAGGCCAAACGTGCCACTAGCTCGAAGAAAACGCAGAAGGCGCACAATGATCGTACCAGTCGGCATCGCGAGTCAAATACGGGATGTCTAGTGGAACCCACAGATGTAGAAGCATTGAACAAAAACCTGGAACGGGAACTAGACAAAGAGCTTATGAACATACCCGCGCTTAGTATCGATCTTTTCCGTGCCATTCAGAACAACGAACAGAACACCACAGAACCCTGCCATCTAGCGTCTGGCTCGAAAGCCACAACAAAGATTTTCATGCGGCCATCGTCTCCGGAAGCTACTACCGGCTATACAAGGTCTACGCCGGAAAACCGGATTTCTGTGGTGCCATCGACCGTGCAACCGGTACCACCGCCAGCCACCAATCCCGTCGGTTGCCGGAAGCGGAAGCAACCGCGAGAAAAAATAATCCGGTATGTCCTACCCAGGACTGACCAAAGATAGGTGCTCTGCGTACTGGGCTCCGCAATATGGTGGCATTCTTATGACGTGTACCATTGTACCTGGCCAATTCGTTTGGTGAAGATCTTGATCTCCGATCTCCCTTTCCGGATCTCGGCTAGGACGGAAAACAGGGCTAACGTTTTTTGTTTGTTTTTTTTTTTCCTGTAAGACTAAGCATACTAGTTAAGCACAAAAGTATTGCAGTAAGAGCTACAATGGAATGCCTGTTAACTTTGTTACCTGGACAAATATGCTGGGCATCGTTTTTTCCGTTTTGTTCATGGATTGTTTTCTCGGATTGTCATAAGTTCCGCGCCCAGTCCTTAAAATCCACCGGTAATTTAGTTCGGGAACAAAACGATATCCTTATTTGCTTACTCAGTTAGGACTTAGGGCTTAGAAACCTTAGATTAAGGGACGTAATGAGAGATAGACTAAGAAGCGTAACGAGAAAGTGGGAGATACTATTTATTTGCATTTTAGTAATGTTTAGCAAAGCTAATCATAACAACAACAGGAAAACAGTATGCTAAACCACAAAAAAAATGAAGATTCATGCTAGTTTGCTACACAGCGGTGCTCGAGTGGCCATAGTTGTCTGTCCAAAAAAGGTTGGAACCAGACCCTAGTCGTCCCTAGATTTTTTTTTTTCTTTTATTTATAGAGGCTTTGGGTCTTTGAGACTTCATTCGCCTCTTTCCTGTCTATTGTTACATATGTGTGGTAAAAACTATGGCTTAACTATTGCTTAACTATTATTCTTTTTGTAATATGGAAACTATTGTGCTATAAATTTATAGTTCGCGGTACAGGTTGCTGATGTGTAAAAAATCGGATGAGGCGGTTCTGCTGTTGCTTGTCGGGAGATAGTATGATGGCTAGGTCGGTATCTAGTTGGCAGGTTGTTCGGTGTGTAGTGTATCCATGGCAATCGGTAAGGATGTGGCGGACGGTAATGTCGACGCCACAGAAGCTGCAAAGTGGAGGACTGGATCTGTCGAGAAGGTAGGAGTGGGTCAGGCGGGTGTGACCAATGCGAAGCCGGGAAAGGACTCGTTGGATGTGGCTGGAATCGGGATCGTCCCAGGGTGCGGTGTTGTGCTTGATGGAGCGGAGTTTTGTGGAGAGGTCTAGGTTGTGCCAGGTGGTGTTCCAGTGTTGAGCGACTATTGCGTTAGTGAAGCGGATGGCGTCACGGCGTGAAAGAGAGCTGTGCGGTTCGGCCGGATGGAGCCGACCTTCGTTGGCAAGACGGTCGGCTTTCTCGTTTCCGTCGATTCCGGAATGACCCGGAATCCAACAGAGGACTATTTCAGGAGATGGAAGGATGTCATCTAGGAGCTGAATGAGTGGGTCTTTTGAGGAACCGTGTTGAAGGGCTGCCAGGACACTAGCGCTGTCGGTGAAGATGACGTTCGGAATGTCGGTCCGAAGTCCTTCATCGGCGGCAAGACGGATAGCTATTGCTTCGGCTGAAAAGATAGAGGTGTGGTTAGGAAGCTTGATGGCGCAATTTTCGAGGCTGGAATGGATCCCACAGCCGGCAGAATCCCGATTAACGGAGCCGTCTGTGTAGATGTGGTGATGGTGTTGCTATTTGGTCCGGATCAGGTGCGTAAAGGTGGTATTGGCGATGTGGCTGCTTTTTCCGGTTCCCCGGAGAGTTTGTTTCAGTTCCCAGTCTATGGCAGGAGTGCTATGGTACCAGGGACGTGTTCCCCGGCGGCTGGATGGGATGATCGGAGGAATCTGGTGGTTGGTGAGTTGTTGCAGGTCGGAGTTAGCTCTGGTAAGGAGGGCAGTTGCGTCGATTCCTTTCTCAAGGATCCGAGCTGCAGCTGCCACGAGTCTGTTGGTGATGATATGCTGAAATGGAAGAAAACCGCTTTCGCAGAGGAGGGAAACAATCGGGCTGGTGACAAAAGCACCAGTGGCGTAGCGGATGGCTGTATGGTAGACGGGTGCTACTCTCTTCTCGAAGGTTGCTCGCTCGCGGGAAACAATCTCGATGCCGGCGGAGGAGCCAGGCGTTGATGATGCGGTTCAGGGTTGATCGGGAGGCCCGAGCTTTGCCAGCTCCGAGCATGCGGAACAGGTTCAGCAGGCTGTTAGCTTCCTTCTTAACCTTGTTGGAATGTGGAAGAAAGGAAAGGTGTCTGTCGAGTGTTATGCCGAGTATGTCGGCAGTTCGTGTGTTAGGTATTGGTATATTGTTGTATGTAATAGATCGTCGTTGTTTGCAGAAAGAGTGTTTGCAGATATGGAGGATTTTGGATTTGGTATGTGATATTTCATAACCTGTCCATCTCGACCACTGTCGAATCCTGTCAACCCCTGCTTGCAGGAGTTTACGAGATTCACAAGCAGTACGTGATGAAGAGGCCAGAATGATATCGTCTGCGTAGAGGAATGCTTGGATTTCTGTAGGAATAAAACTAAAAAGGGATTCCATACTAATAAGGAAAAGGGTAGGCGATAGAATGGCTCCTTGCGGAACACCATTCTCTAGTGTGTAGGGGTTGGATAGTTCGGTTCCTATTAATACTCTAAATGTCCGGTCCGTAAGGAAGCTTGCAATGAACTTGGTTAAAAGTCCACCAAAGCCCCAGCGGGACAGTTGTACTAGGATGGCGTGACGCCATGTTCGGTCAAAAGCTTTGGAGAGGTCAATTATTGCTAGATCTATGTGACGTTCTCTACTGGTGGCTTTATCTAACAGATCGTCCAGCTTGGCAAAGTACGTTTCCGTGCCTCTACCCATCCGGAACGCATGCTGGTTATTGCTAAGGAGATTGCGGTCCTCTAATTCCTGAGTTAGTCTACGATTTACCATCCTTTCCAACACCTTAGCTGTGCAGTTAAGGAGCGAGATAGGACGGTAGTTATCTATTTCATTAGTTGATTTGTTAGGTTTAGGAATCGGTACGGTTAGGCTAGTTTACCAATCCGCCGGGATATTCCCGTTGGACCAGATACTATTGTAAATATTAAGAAGAGTTAGTTTTGCATACGGTGGTAGGTTTTTAAGTAAAGGATAGCCTACGTTGTCAGGGCCGGAAGATTTGCCTTGACATTTCCTAAGGGCCCAGTTAAGTTCTGCTATTGAGAAAAGTCTATTGTATCTATGGTTAGTGGCATCTACTTGGGGAAGTGGAATCTGTTCTACGGAAAATTTGCGTCTGCGGAATCGTGGAGAAAAATTATCTGTAGCTGAAACGTTTGCAAAATGTTTTGCAAAAAATTCAGGTACTTCAGATGGTGGAATAGTTGAAGTAGGATCAGAGGGCTGGTTTAGAATAAAAGGGGCATGCGAATGTTGGTTTGAGCCCGAAAGCACACTCACCCGCCGCCAAAGCTCCTTACAGGTCAAGAGAGGGTTGATATCAGCCACGAACTGATTCCAACTACTCTCTTTCGCTGCACGGATGGCTTCTTTGGCAAGGCGATTGGCCTCCCGATACCGATCGGCAAATATGGGTGTGAAAAAATTGTTGGGGACATGGATGGCGCGGCAGAAACGGCGTAGAGCAGCGCGACGGGCTTTAATAGCCTGCGCGACTGTCTCATTCCACCAGGGGACATTTCTATTGGAGGATGTATTACCTTTGGTATGGGGGATACTACGGGAAGCTGCTATTTCTATGGTTTCTAAGAAGCGGACTGTTGCGAACGCGACAAAATAAAATTGAGCTAAACTGACAGGCATGCAAGAGTTAGATGAAAACTTTAAATCAATAAACATCTTTGTTTAGGATAAATTATCACCGGCAAATATTATTTTAGGAAAACCCTAAACTAACAGAGCGACAAGATTATGATGCGTTATTGGAAATATCTCGAAAAAGGAACAAATCTCGACATATGGTAATCGTAAACTCAGACCATGTAATAAATACGAAGGTAAACAACATAGGCCGAAAAAGGTTAACGCTAGAACCCAACGCATACGTTATCGTTGCGCGATTAGTTTCACGAAAAAAGGACCTGCGCGAAGATCAAGGCACGGTCGTAAGGCAGTGAAGGAAAGACCAACTTGATGAATAAACAAACGACGCGCAGGCAATAGGCAATAGGAAAATAAACATACGCACTTGAACCACAGATGCGCGATGCGTTACCCATGGTCATAAAACGACAGGGTAGCGTTAGCTGCAATTGCCAGACATTGTAACATTACAGACCTCCTACACTAGCCGACGTCAGGCAGGGATCAAACGCATCGGCATACCGAGTTAGGAAAAAGGAGATCGATGTAATGCTGTTTCATGTTCTTTTTCCCTCCGAATTTTAGTATATAAGACAGGATTTTTGAGAATAAAATCGACTTGTAATCCAAACCTCAACGAAGAAACTTGTGTTTCATTGTTTGGGTATCCATACAGAATCGGGAAAGTTTCACCTTTGCCTTCCCTCCGAAAATTGGCTACGGACTTTGGTGTCTCCCCACTCTGTCGGAAGAATTAGGCGAAATCAAGCCAAGCAAGAACCACGGTTAGATACTTCTCCTAGTTATCCAGGAAAAAAGGCTAATCGTCTGATCGAGCTACGGCATTCCCGTTGTCCACGCCGAGTTAGTGTAGTGCGAGTCCGCCGCTAAAAACTTCTCCTGGTTTTCCAGGAAAAAAGGTTAGCCGCCTGATTCAAGCAACTCTGACAAGGCCAGGAATCTGTGCGGAGATCTCCGAATCGATCACTCCTTCGCGTGGTCGGTTCAACAACGGTTCGTTATCGAACTAACACGGGAAATGGGAGGATTTTCGTCAAAAGGTAGATTGAAGCGGATTTCTGTTTGATACTTTTCTCAGTCAGCCTCCTCATACTTCCAACGAGGACGTACGAGAGATGGCTGAGAGCGAAAAGTACTACGGATAAAAAGTGGAAAGTGGTCGCTATTGTGTGTGTCTGTGTCAACGTCTATGTGGAATTGAGGTGCCATAGAAGATGACACCGCACAGTAATCAAGGATAAAGCTACTTCCGTCAGACGGAGAAACACGGGTTGGGGTATGGTTGTGGAGGATTTGTAAGTCTACAGTATGGAATATTTCATCTAAGAGGTTGCCACGGGAATTTGTAAGGGGACAACCCCAGGAGTTGTTTTGGGCGTTAAGATCTCCTAGGAGGATCAGTGGATAAGAAAACTGAGAGAGTAGGTCAGGAAGATCGTTTTGTAGAGGAGATAATTTGAGAGAAGGAGATAGATATATGCAGAGAATGGTTGCTTTTATCGGGAATGCTATTTGTACGGTTACTGAAGGTATTGAGGTGGATAGGTTAATTTGTTAGTGGGAATGTGTTTAAGAACTCCTAAACACACGTTGTAGTGAGGATGTGTAGGATTAATGTTGAAAAACCAGTTATACTTATTGAAAGGAGTGTTAGAAAGAGAGGGAATGGCTTGAGTTTCTTGTAGGGTGATGATGCTGGGGTTATGCTTGGTTATGAGGAGTTTTAATTCATTTAGGTTATTTTTCATGCTTCTTATATTCCAGGATAATGCAAAAAGGGGTTGTTGGCTAGAGGAATTTTGTGAGTTTTGGGGATCGCCCGAAATATGAAGGGCAGGGGATTCAGATGTGTAGTTGGAGGGAAAAAGCGATGAAGGAATAAAGGATCTTTCTAACTAGGTTTTTTCTTTTTCGTACTACGGGTAAAACAGCAGCAGTGTTTTCGGGGAAGCGTGAGGTGTCGCAATGAGTTCGCCGACCCTCACTGCCGGGTTCCCCCCGCTCCGTTCTACGGAACAAAGAGGGAGAACGCTTCCGGCATACTTGGACGATACAAATGAATACGGGGAAAAACGGTTCCTGGTTCTACGCGCTTTAGAAGGAAAGCAACTACCAAAGAACCCATGGATTCTCTCTGACACCATCAAGAGAGCGATAGGTAAGATAGAGCTGGGACGTCAACTGGACAATAGCACATATCTCATCGAAACCAGATCCGAAAAAATTTTTACCTTACTGCAAAAAATTTCCTCTTTAACAAACGGCGAGGGAATAACAATCACACCACACGCTACTCTCAATTCCGTGAAATTTGTTTTCACGTGCAACTCGATAAACGAAATGGACATGGAGGAAATAAAAACACACCTAGCAGCCGAAAACATAACGGAAGTGTACCGATTCACGAAGAGAATAAACGGCCAAGTTACGCCGACAAATTCGTACGTCGTGACAATGCAAGCAACGAAAATCCCGGAATATATATACATTGGGCTAGAGAGGATAAAAACACGGGTATATTATCCACGACCGATGCGTTGCAACAAATGCCTCCGTTTTGGACATACTACAAAGAACTGTGCAAACAAAGAAATTTGTTCAAACTGCGGACAAAATTCTCACGGTCCCTGTAACTCCACACCAAACTGTGCTAACTGCCAGGAAAACCACAACACATTTGACTAAAAATGCCCATTATATGTGAAGGAAACTGAAATTATCAAAATAAAAGTGAACCAAAATTGCACTTTCCGAGAGGCCCGAACACAAATAGAACAAAACAATCAAAAACAAACCATGGCAAACATTGTGCAACAAAGATTGGTTACTGCACAACAGTCAGACTCAAAAGATAAAATAATTGAAGGTCTCGTAAAAACAATAAATAAGCTTAACGAGCAAATCGAAACTCTGACAAAAACTGTAGAAAAACTAACAAAACAAAAGAACACCACACACCGACCGCCAAACGAATCAGACATGGAATCAGATTACTCAGAACCAAACAACACAAATCCATCAGCAACAAACAAAACTATGATCTTTAAACACCCACGTACATCATCCAGCGACGAAAAACAGACAAAAAAATCGAAACGTTCAACAAATAAGTGACTTTTTGAAGATTTGAGTACACGAAAACTCTTTTTATTTTTAAATGGATTATACAACCCAAAACATAAATACGAACAACGGGAATTCAGAACCAAAATTTTTGTTCAATTGGAATATACGAAGCTTTTCGAAAAACTTGAGTGAACTAAAGCTATTAATAAATAAACATGAGCCGAGTATAATTACCCTACAAGAAGCACATATACCTCCAAACATACTTAATAGAACTCCTCTTAATAAATACGCATGGATTGTTAAGCCTTCCTCCACCACACATCATAGCATCTGTATTGGAATTTATAAAGACCTACCGTACAAAAATATTCCTATCAATTCAAAAATGCCAGCTCTATGTGCCCATATAAAAAGCCCAATAGAAATTTATATAATTTGCTTATACTTATCACCAAACAATAGTTACGATATCGAAACGGAACTAAATAACATGATCAACATAATACCACACCCCATGCTTCTTATAGGAGACTTTAATGCACAACATGAGGACTGGGGCTGCCCCATAACAAACAATCGAGGCAGAATTGTTCATAGCACTTTTGAAAATAGCCAGATACACGCAATTTTTCACCAATTTCCCACTCGCATTGATCCTTCCACAGGCCATCAAAGCTCAATTGATCACTGTGCAATTTCCTACTCAATAGTCACTAACTTCAGCCTTTCTTCTGAACAAGATCTTTTTGGCAGCGACCATTTTCCACTAACAATTAAGCACGTACCTTCAATCCCAAACCCAACAAAACCCTCATACCGACCACGGTGGAAATACGAAGAAGCGGAGTGGTCAACCTACCAACATGTGCTAAATAGTTCCCCATGGAGTTCAATGACAGTGAGTGAACAAAGACTCATAGAGCTGATATTAGAAGCGGCTTCAAAAAGCATCCCAAAAACCAATGGAACTATATCCAAAAGATATGTTCCTTGGTGGAATAGGGAGGTAGCAGAAGCGATAAGGCTTAGACGAAAATATCTGCGAAAACTCCGGAAATTAGCACCCTCAAATTGTAACGATCACATTCGCCAAGACATATACGAAAAATATAAAGATGCACATAAACTATCCAGAATAGCAATTTTCAAGGCAAAATCCAAGTCCTGGGAAAAACTTATCCTTGAAATCAGCCCATCCACTTCTTCCAAAGAAGTGTGGCGTAGGGTAAGGCTTTTGACAGGACAAAAATCGTGTTCTCACCTTCCAAATCTAATTAATCCTCAAAATCCAATCACTAATCCTTCCGAAATAGCTGAGAGCTTTGCTGAACATTTCCAAAATATATCCTCGAACAAAAGTTACTCTGCCAAATTTTTGAAGTATAAATTAGCGGCCGAACAAAAAAGTCTCTCCTTTACAACCTCCCAAAATATACACTACAATAAACCATTCACAATACAAGAGCTTCAACATGCGTTAAAAAAGTGCAATGGAAAATCTGCTGGCCCAGATGGTGTGGGATACCCACTGCTCCAACACCTCCCATCTTGTGCATTGGAGTACTTGTTAAAAATTTACAATGATATTTGGCACACAGGTGAAATTCCAGATGGATGGAAACATAGTTACGTCATACCTATACCTAAACCACAAAAATCTCCGTTTGATGTCAATAGCTACCGACCAATATCATTATTAAACTGTATAAGTAAAATCTTAGAAAGAATGGTCAACAGACGATCAAGCCACGAGTTGGAAAACAGAAAACTATTACATATCAATCAACACGCATTCAGAAGTGGTCATGGCACAGAAACTTACTTTGCAAAACTGGACAATATGCTTTCAACAGCAAAAGAAAATAAAAAACACACAGATCTAGCTACAATAGACCTTGCCAAAGCCTATGATTTAACTTGACGACATGGCATTTTAAAACAATTAAAAAATTGGGGTTTCAAAGGAAATTTGCCAATCTTCATAAAAAACTTTTTACAAAACCGGACATTCTCAATCACAATAGGAAACACTTTTTCTCAAATAAAAATGGTGGAAAACGGTGTTCCTCAAGGCGCTATTCTCTCGCCAACTCTTTTTCTTATCAGTATTGAATCCCTTTTCTTTTCCATACCTCAAAATGTTACCTGTTTAGTATATGCAGACGACATAACAATAATCTCTATGGACTCTTCACCCAGAGAAGCTAGAATAAAACTGCAAAAGGGTCTATACAAACTACAGCAGTGGTGCAAATCGACCGGGTTTCAAGTGGCTCCGGATAAATGCAAAATATTACATATTTGTAATCTCAAACATTCACGCCCAAATAATACATTAAAGATAAATAGTATACAGATACCAAATGTCCGTAAAGCAAAAATTTTAGGGGTCATTTTAGACAGCAAAATGTCCTTTATTGCACATTGTAATTACATCAAAACGATAACGAAATCCCATTCAAATTTGTTTAAAATGTTAGGCTCGGGCAAAATCAGAGCCTCGAGAGCAATCATGATCCGGTTAATAAATAACTGGCTTCTTCCAACAATGCTTTATGGGACAGAAATAATTAGTTCACAATTTGATACGTTCCATACAAAAATAGCTCCCATATATCATACAGCAATCAGATTGACTACCGGTGCTTTCAAAACCAGCCCTACGGATTCCCTTATATGCGAAAGCGGAGCACTCCCATTCAACTATGTTGCCATAATGCGACTGATTGGATCTGCGTGCCGCTGTGTAGAAAAAGAGTTTGAATGTACTTCCTTACTTAATAGAACTAATGCGAGATTTGAAGAGATCACAAACTTAAAACTGCCAAAGGTTTTAAAAATTCCTCGCCTGTCTGGACGCCCTTGGACAGAAAAAACACCAACGATAGACTGGACCTTACATAAACTTACTAGGACAAACACGAATCAAGCATACCAACTCACAATAGAGCATATTAAAAATAATTACTCAACATATCACAAAATTTATACGGATGGTTCGATTAACACTATTCAGGCTGGTTGTGAAATTTACTCTGAAAATACAAACCCAATCACTAATTCTGCAGTAAAATTACCTGACTTTACGTCAATATTCTCCGCTGAAGCCATAGCAATCACCATAGCTGCCGAGGAAACCATTAATCCACACAAACTAAATGTAATATTTTCTGACAGCGCTAGTGTTTTAGCTGCATTAGAACATGGGCAAATTAAAGACCCGCATATTCAATCAATAGAACTGGCTATCAATAAAAACAACATAACCTTCTGTTGGATACCAAGCCACATCGGAGTTACAGGAAACGAAAAAGCAGATAGACTCGCTAATCAAGGCCGAAAATCACCAGATATAAATACACATCCCTTATCCTAAAGGGATGCAATAAAAAAGTGCAAACACGAGCTTACCAATGCTTGGCAACACACATGGTTACAGGACACATCAAATAAACTAAGATTCATCAAAACATCCACATCACCATGGCCAGATCTCCAGAACAGCAAAGACCAACAGGTCATCTCAAGGCTAAGAATCGGGCACACCCTCTTAACACATAGCTATTTATTCTCAAAAGAATCTCCACCAATCTGCCGATTCTGTGGGAAACAAACCACAGTCCGACATCTTCTAACAGAATGCTACGGGTATATTACTTTTAAAAAATCGTGTAATTTGGATGATAATATCGATGATATTTTGTCTCCTGATGACAAAAAACAGAAAAATCTTTTGCGATTCCTCAGGAAAACGCAACTTTATGACAAAATTTAAATTCATTTGAAACAAATAATAATAATAATAATAATAATAATCAAAATATTAACAATATAAAAGAAGAGAGGAATAATTATATAATCCAAGTAGCTAATTAGACTGTATTAAATACAGGCTGGAGCATACATGGTCAGAAGGTAGGAGTTACCAAACAACTCACGAAGGGGCAAATTCGACCAAGAGAGAGATTTGCTTCTCTCCTTTGGTCTGGTGCAACCAGGGTTCAGGGGCTTGAGTTACCTTAAACAACTTTTCACACTATTAATCCTCCCTATCCCCGTTATCCTTTAAATTTCACTTTTTTTTCCCAATAATAGTACAATAACCAAAAATTCATTTTTAAATCATACAAAACAAAAAACGGGAACAATACTACAGGTAAGAGACGAAAGAGGTCCAAGAGACCCAAAGTCTCTCAAAACTCTACAAACAACAACAACATTCTTTCTTGTTTAACTATTGCCTTTCCAGCTTGTGTTTACATATCCTTTATGCTAACGCTGCATTATGCTAAAGTTTAACTCACTATCGTGGTCGCAAACCACCAGTTCAAACCCATGCTATAATGTTTGTTCATTGATCAGGAACACTTGCGTTTCACATAAGGTAAACATTCATCGCGCTGGACGCACTTGCCGTTTGTCACATGCTGTAATGTAAACGTTAATCGCGCTGAATGCGCATGTTGAGGCGCGCATTGTTATGTAAACATTCTCGACGCTCTAGCACCGCACTAAAGGCGTTGTGTACGCCACACTGTATCGTAAACATTGGTCGCGCGCTGCTTATGCCTTATCCGCGCTGATTTACTGCCTAAGCTGAAATCTTCTCGGTGCGTGGAACATTCTATCGGAAAAATTGTTTCTTTCATGCAACATTTTCAATCAAGATTTGGTTTGATTATGCCCAAGGTTACCTTCCTCTGTCCCTAGCGCTGTCGCGTTCGCAACAAAGAGGATAAACCCTTCGAGTGTTATGGGAAGACCACCTAAACATGGTAATATCCCTAAGATCTGGCGGTTGGCTGGGTTTCTTTCAGGGTAACCAGGAGAACAAAAGTGTCAGTAGATTGTCAGTAGAGGTAAAGCTGCGAGAGAACTCTGGTGCAGGAACAACATCTAAAGGATGTCAAAACCAAGGAAAGTTCAGAGATGGAGGTGATTTTCTATACAAAAGACATTGAGTGATAGCTTGAACGTGTGGGATGCAGTTGTAGTTGTTTGATGTTAAACTACTTCCTAGTGACAAAAGGTAAAGACATTCGACAATGGTAGCATTCTCATCCAAATTTCTTTTTTCCAGTTATTTATTTCAGAACGCTAGACACACACACACACACACACACACACACACACACACACACACACAAAACGCCCCTTTATGTAAACATATAAAACTTAAAACAATAATCAGAACAATCACGAAAGTGCCGCTTGTAGTAAGAGAACAAACAAATCGTCGACAGCACCATGCTACAAAACAGTGCCTTCGGGACACCGATGCTGGACGGCAAACCGGTACTGCCTGAGATTTACTCCCATCATCAAACAGTGGACAAACTGGACATCGTCGCAGAACCTCAACAGCTCACGATCTACAACAACAATAATGCGGACATAGCCTATCGCAACAGCAGCAGTATCCTCGCACCTCCAAGATATGCCGTCGAGAGATCAACTCCAACCGTCGAACACGATGGCTGGTATGGCCGTCTGTTGGACCATACAAACTACACACGGCACACGCCGGAACCAGCAGCGCACGATGTTCAACCATTAAAGACTGAGAACAATACATCACAGCGCAACGACGAGATTACTCCGAATGCTGCCGATGGTGAGGAGGTGCTTATTGGAACGTGCCAGCAGCACATGGTGCCACACGCCCAAACGCCGGCCGAGGAAGTCACACAACCGCAAGGCAACATCGCGGCTGCTGTGGCGTGCAGACCGAAGAAGAAGGCAGGACAGCGGCGGCCAATGAATGCGTCCATCCTTTTTTGTAAACGGCATCGGTCAGTGTTGAAGGAGCACTACCCGGAGGAAAACAGGTGCGTGTGTCTGTGTGTCTGTGTCTACATCTGACCTAATCCTTCATTATCTACTCCTCATCCCAGGGAAACCACAAAAAAGCTTGGCAAATGGTGGAAAAATGCAAAAGCGAAACAGAAAAAACCCTACCAGCTGCTGGCGGAAAAGGTATCCCGACACATTCCTTTCCGTTCAGGTGGGAACTCAATTAACACTGCTGTTTCTGTTTTTTTCAGAACAAAACTAAGTTTCTGGACGTTAATCCAAGTTTCCGGTGGTGCAAAAGTTCCACCATGGCGTCGTGTGACAAAAACGTTGATGACGAACCAGTTTTGAGTAAAGTAAAGACTGAGCCAATGGAGACCGAACCGGAGGCAACCCTATCGCCTGATCTATTGGAGGCGGCCCAAGCTTTGTTGAGCTTGCGTGGAAGCGTCGAGGATCGCCGTCCGCTCACTACGTTCAAGCTGGCGGATGATTCGGACATGGAAAGCTTAAACAAACTTTGCGTCGAAACGCGCCAGTGCGGTGATAGAGCAGGTAAGTGTTAGCAGACTGAAGGATTAAGAAGAAGACGGAACAGCAGCATAAGCATTCCTTCCTTTCGCCATTAGATGCGGGACAGCCTTGGAAGCCACGATACAACCGAGTTTCCGAATCAGATCAATGTTCCACTGGTGTTGGTAATGTCCCGGATCAGGTTAATGATGGTACCGAAAGCACAACTCGTGCTGCTAGGTCTTGTAAGGCCAAGCGATACTATGACTTTATGAGTCATATGTACCCGAGTGTGCAGGCCAAACGTGCCACTAGCTCGAAGAAAACGCAGAAGGCGCACAATGATCGTACCAGTCGGCATCGCGAGTCAAATACGGGATGTCTAGTGGAACCCACAGATGTAGAAGCATTGAACAAAAACCTGGAACGGGAACTAGACAAAGAGCTTATGAACATACCCGCGCTTAGTATCGATCTTTTCCGTGCCATTCAGAACAACGAACAGAACACCACAGAACCCTGCCATCTAGCGTCTGGCTCGAAAGCCACAACAAAGATTTTCATGCGGCCATCGTCTCCGGAAGCTACTACCGGCTATACAAGGTCTACGCCGGAAAACCGGATTTCTGTGGTGCCATCGACCGTGCAACCGGTACCACCGCCAGCCACCAATCCCGTCGGTTGCCGGAAGCGGAAGCAACCTCGAGAAAAAATAATCCGGTATGTCCTACCCAGGACTGACCAAAGATAGGTGCTCTGCGTACTGGGCTCCGCAATATGGTGGCATTCTTATGACGTGTACCATTGTACCTGGCCAATTCGTTTGGTGAAGATCTTGATCTCCGATCTCCCTTTCCGGATCTCGGCTAGGACGGAAAACAGGGCTAACGTTTTTTGTTTGTTTTTTTTTTTTTCCTGTAAGACTAAGCATACTAGTTAAGCACAAAAGTATTGCAGTAAGAGCTACAATGGAATGCCTGTTAACTTTGTTACCTGGACAAATATGCTGGGCATCGTTTTTTCCGTTTTGTTCATGGATTGTTTTCTCGGATTGTTATAAGTTCCGCGCCCAGTCCTTAAAATCCACCGGTAATTTAGTTCGGGAACAAAACGATATCCTTATTTGCTTACTCAGTTAGGACTTAGGGCTTAGAAACCTTAGATTAAGGGACGTAATGAGAGATAGACTAAGAAGCGTAACGAGAAAGTGGGAGATACTATTTATTTGCATTTTAGTAATGTTTAGCAAAGCTAATCATAACAACAACAGGAAAACAGTATGCTAAACCACAAAAAAATGAAGATTCATGCTAGTTTGCTACACAGCGGTGCTCGAGTGGCCATAGTTGTCTGTCCAAAAAAGGTTGGAACCAGACCCTAGTCGTCCCTAGATTTTTTTTTCTTTTATTTATAGAGGCTTTGGGTCTTTGAGACTTCATTCGCCTCTTTCCTGTCTATTGTTACATATGTGTGGTAAAAACTATGGCTTAACTATTGCTTAACTATTATTCTTTTTGTAATATGGAAGCTATTGTGCTATAAATTTATAGTTCGCGGTACAGGTTGCTGATGTGTAAAAAATCGGATGAGGCGGTTCTGCTGTTGCTTGTCGGGAGATAGTATGATGGCTAGGTCGGTATCTAGTTGGCAGGTTGTTCGGTGTGTAGTGTATCCATGGCAATCGGTAAGGATGTGGCGGACGGTAATGTCGACGCCACAGAAGCTGCAAAGTGGAGGACTGGATCTGTCGAGAAGGTAGGAGTGGGTCAGGCGGGTGTGACCAATGCGAAGCCGGGAAAGGACTCGTTGGATGTGGCTGGAATCGGGATCGTCCCAGGGTGCGGTGTTGTGCTTGATGGAGCGGAGTTTTGTGGAGAGGTCTAGGTTGTGCCAGGTGGTGTTCCAGTGTTGAGCGACTATTGCGTTAGTGAAGCGGATGGCGTCACGGCGTGAAAGAGAGCTGTGCGGTTCGGCCGGATGGAGCCGACCTTCGTTGGCAAGACGGTCGGCTTTCTCGTTTCCGTCGATTCCGGAATGACCCGGAATCCAACAGAGGACTATTTCAGGAGATGGAAGGATGTCATCTAGGAGCTGAATGAGTGGGTCTTTTGAGGAACCGTGTTGAAGGGCTGCCAGGACACTAGCGCTGTCGGTGAAGATGACGTTCGGAATGTCGGTCCGAAGTCCTTCATCGGCGGCAAGACGGATAGCTATTGCTTCGGCTGAAAAGATAGAGGTGTGGTTAGGAAGCTTGATGGCGCAATTTTCGAGGCTGGAATGGATCCCACAGCCGGCAGAATCCCGATTAACGGAGCCGTCTGTGTAGATGTGGTGATGGTGTTGCTATTTGGTCCGGATCAGGTGCGTAAAGGTGGTATTGGCGATGTGGCTGCTTTTTCCGGTTCCCCGGAGAGTTTGTTTCAGTTCCCAGTCTATGGCAGGAGTGCTATGGTACCAGGGACGTGTTCCCCGGCGGCTGGATGGGATGATCGGAGGAATCTGGTGGTTGGTGAGTTGTTGCAGGTCGGAGTTAGCTCTGGTAAGGAGGGCAGTTGCGTCGATTCCTTTCTCAAGGATCCGAGCTGCAGCTGCCACGAGTCTGTTGGTGATGATATGCTGAAATGGAAGAAAACCGCTTTCGCAGAGGAGGGAAACAATCGGGCTGGTGACAAAAGCACCAATGGCGTAGCGGATGGCTGTATGGTAGACGGGTGCTACTCTCTTCTCGAAGGTTGCTCGCTCGCGGGAAACAATCTCGATGCCGGCGGAGGAGCCAGGCGTTGATGATGCGGTTCAGGGTTGATCGGGAGGCCCGAGCTTTGCCAGCTCCGAGCATGCGGAACAGGTTCAGCAGGCTGTTAGCTTCCTTCTTAACCTTGTTGGAATGTGGAAGAAAGGAAAGGTGTCTGTCGAGTGTTATGCCGAGTATGTCGGCAGTTCGTGTGTTAGGTATTGGTATATTGTTGTATGTAATAGATCGTCGTTGTTTGCAGAAAGAGTGTTTGCAGATATGGAGGATTTTGGATTTGGTATGTGATATTTCATAACCTGTCCATCTCGACCACTGTCGAATCCTGTCAACCCCTGCTTGCAGGAGTTTACGAGATTCACAAGCAGTACGTGATGAAGAGGCCAGAATGATATCGTCTGCGTAGAGGAATGCTTGGATTTCTGTAGGAATAAAACTAAAAAGGGATTCCATACTAATAAGGAAAAGGGTAGGCGATAGAATGGCTCCTTGCGGAACACCATTCTCTAGTGTGTAGGGGTTGGATAGTTCGGTTCCTATTAATACTCTAAATGTCCGGTCCGTAAGGAAGCTTGCAATGAACTTGGTTAAAAGTCCACCAAAGCCCCAGCGGGACAGTTGTACTAGGATGGCGTGACGCCATGTTCGGTCAAAAGCTTTGGAGAGGTCAATTATTGCTAGATCTATGTGACGTTCTCTACTGGTGGCTTTATCTAACAGATCGTCCAGCTTGGCAAAGTACGTTTCCGTGCCTCTACCCATCCGGAACGCATGCTGGTTATTGCTAAGGAGATTGCGGTCCTCTAATTCCTGAGTTAGTCTACGGTTTACCATCCTTTCCAACACCTTAGCTATGCAGTTAAGGAGCGAGATAGGACGGTAGTTATCTATTTCATTAGTTGATTTGTTAGGTTTAGGAATCGGTACGGTTAGGCTAGTTTTCCAATCCGCCGGGATATTCCCGGTGGACCAGATACTATTGTAAATATTAAGAAGAGTTAGTTTTGCATACGGTGGTAGGTTTTTAAGTAAAGGATAGCCTACGTTGTCAGGGCCGGAAGATTTGCCTTGACATTTCCTAAGGGCCCAGTTAAGTTCTGCTATTGAGAAAAGTCTATTGTATCTATGGTTAGTGGCATCTACTTGGGGAAGTGGAATCTGTTCTACGGAAAATTTGCGTCTGCGGAATCGTGGAGAAAAATTATCTGTAGCTGAAACGTTTGCAAAATGTTTTGCAAAAAATTCAGGTACTTCAGATGGTGGAATAGTTGAAGTAGGATCAGAGGGCTGGTTTAGAATAAAAGGGGCATGCGAATGTTGGTTTGAGCCCGAAAGCACACTCACCCGCCGCCAAAGCTCCTTACAGGTCAAGAGAGGGTTGATATCAGCCACGAACTGATTCCAACTACTCTCTTTCGCTGCACGGATGGCTTCTTTGGCAAGGCGATTGGCCTCCCGATACCGATCGGCAAATATGGGTGTGAAAAAATTGTTGGGGACATGGATGGCGCGGCAGAAACGGCGTAGAGCAGCGCGACGGGCTTTAATAGCCTGCGCGACTGTCTCATTCCACCAGGGGACATTTCTATTGGAGGATGTATTACCTTTGGTATGGGGGATACTACGGGAAGCTGCTATTTCTATGGTTTCTAAGAAGCGGACTGTTGCGAACGCGACAAAATAAAATTGAGCTAAACTGACAGGCATGCAAGAGTTAGATGAAAACTTTAAATCAATAAACATCTTTGTTTAGGATAAATTATCACCGGCAAATATTATTTTAGGAAAACCCTAAACTAACAGAGCGACAAGATTATGATGCGTTATTGGAAATATCTCGAAAAAGGAACAAATCTCGACATATGGTAATCGTAAACTCAGACCATGTAATAAAATACGAAGGTAAACAACATAGGCCGAAAAAGGTTAACGCTAGAACCCAACGCATACGTTATCGTTGCGCGATTAGTTTCACGAAAAAAGGACCTGCGCGAAGATCAAGGCACGGTCGTAAGGCAGTGAAGGAAAGACCAACTTGATGAATAAACAAACGACGCGCAGGCAATAGGCAATAGGAAAATAAACATACGCACTTGAACCACAGATGCGCGATGCGTTACCCATGGTCATAAAACGACAGGGTAGCGTTAGCTGCAATTGCCAGACATTGTAACATTACAGACCTCCTACACTAGCCGACGTCAGGCAGGGATCAAACGCATCGGCATACCGAGTTAGGAAAAAGGAGATCGATGTAATGCTGTTTCATGTTCTTTTTCCCTCCGAATTTTAGTATATAAGACAGGATTTTTGAGAATAAAATCGACTTGTAATCCAAACCTCAACGAAGAAACTTGTGTTTCATTGTTTGGGTATCCATACAGAATCGGGAAAGTTTCACCTTTGCCTTCCCTCCGAAAATTGGCTACGGACTTTGGTGTCTCCCCACTCTGTCGGAAGAATTAGGCGAAATCAAGCCAAGCAAGAACCACGGTTAGATACTTCTCCTAGTTATCCAGGAAAAAAGGCTAATCGTCTGATCGAGCTACGGCATTCCCGTTGTCCACGCCGAGTTAGTGTAGTGCGAGTCCGCCGCTAAAAACTTCTCCTGGTTTTCCAGGAAAAAAGGTTAGCCGCCTGATTCAAGCAACTCTGACAAGGCCAGGAATCTGCGCGGAGATCTCCGAATCGATCACTCCTTCGCGTGGTCGGTTCAACAACGGTTCGTTATCGAACTAACACGGGAAATGGGAGGATTTTCGTCAAAAGGTAGATTGAAGCGGATTTCTGTTTGATACTTTTCTCAGTCAGCCTCCTCATACTTCCAACGAGGACGTACGAGAGATGGCTGAGAGCGAAAAGTACTACGGATAAAAAGTGGAAAGTGGTCGCTATTGTGTGTGTCTGTGTCAACGTCTATGTGGAATTGAGGTGCCATAGAAGATGACACCGCACAGTAATCAAGGATAAAGCTACTTCCGTCAGACGGAGAAACACGGGTTGGGGTATGGTTGTGGAGGATTTGTAAGTCTACAGTATGGAATATTTCATCTAAGAGGTTGCCACGGGAATTTGTAAGGGGACAACCCCAGGAGTTGTTTTGGGCGTTAAGATCTCCTAGGAGGATCAGTGGATAAGAAAACTGAGAGAGTAGGTCAGGAAGATCGTTTTGTAGAGGAGATAATTTGAGAGAAGGAGATAGATATATGCAGAGAATGGTTGCTTTTATCGGGAATGCTATTTGTACGGTTACTGAAGGTATTGAGGTGGATAGGTTAATTTGTTAGTGGGAATGTGTTTAAGAACTCCTAAACACACGATGTAGTGAGGATGTGTAGGATTAATGTTGAAAAACCAGTTATACTTATTGAAAGGAGTGTTAGAAAGAGAGGGAATGGCTTGAGTTTCTTGTAGGGTGATGATGCTGGGGTTATGCTGGGGTGAGGTGTCGCAATGAGTTCGCCGACCCTCACTGCCGGGTTCCCCCCGCTCCGTTCTACGGAACAAAGAGGGAGAACGCTTCCGGCATACTTGGACGATACAAATGAATACGGGGAAAAACGGTTCCTGGTTCTACGCGCTTTAGAAGGAAAGCAACTACCAAAGAACCCATGGATTCTCTCTGACACCATCAAGAGAGCGATAGGTAAGATAGAGCTGGGACGTCAACTGGACAATAGCACATATCTCATCGAAACCAGATCCGAAAAAATTTTTACCTTACTGCAAAAAATTTCCTCTTTAACAAACGGCGAGGGAATAACAATCACACCACACGCTACTCTCAATTCCGTGAAATTTGTTTTCACGTGCAACTCGATAAACGAAATGGACATGGAGGAAATAAAAACACACCTAGCAGCCGAAAACATAACGGAAGTGTACCGATTCACGAAGAGAATAAACGGCCAAGTTACGCCGACAAATTCGTACGTCGTGACAATGCAAGCAACGAAAATCCCGGAATATATATACATTGGGCTAGAGAGGATAAAAACACGGGTATATTATCCACGACCGATGCGTTGCAACAAATGCCTCCGTTTTGGACATACTACAAAGAACTGTGCAAACAAAGAAATTTGTTCAAACTGCGGACAAAATTCTCACGGTCCCTCCAACCAAACTCCACACCAAACTGTGCTAACTGCCAGGAAAACCACAACACATTTGACTAAAAATGCCCATTATATGTGAAGGAAACTGAAATTATCAAAATAAAAGTGAACCAAAATTGCACTTTCCGAGAGGCCCGAACACAAATAGAACAAAACAATCAAAAACAAACCATGGCAAACATTGTGCAACAAAGATTGGTTACTGCACAACAGTCAGACTCAAAAGATAAAATAATTGAAGGTCTCGTAAAAACAATAAATAAGCTTAACGAGCAAATCGAAACTCTGACAAAAACTGTAGAAAAACTAACAAAACAAAAGAACACCACACACCGACCGCCAAACGAATCAGACATGGAATCAGATTACTCAGAACCAAACAACACAAATCCATCAGCAACAAACAAAACTATGATCTTTAAACACCCACGTACATCATCCAGCGACGAAAAACAGACAAAAAAATCGAAACGTTCAACAAATAAGTGACTTTTTGAAGATTTGAGTACACGAAAACTCTTTTTATTTTTAAATGGATTATACAACCCAAAACATAAATACGAACAACGGGAATTCAGAACCAAAATTTTTGTTCAATTGGAATATACGAAGCTTTTCGAAAAACTTGAGTGAACTAAAGCTATTAATAAATAAACATGAGCCGAGTATAATTACCCTACAAGAAGCACATATACCTCCAAACATACTTAATAGAACTCCTCTTAATAAATACGCATGGATTGTTAAGCCTTCCTCCACCACACATCATAGCATCTGTATTGGAATTTATAAAGACCTACCGTACAAAAATATTCCTATCAATTCAAAAATGCCAGCTCTATGTGCCCATATAAAAAGCCCAATAGAAATTTATATAATTTGCTTATACTTATCACCAAACAATAGTTACGATATCGAAACGGAACTAAATAACATGATCAACATAATACCACACCCCATGCTTCTTATAGGAGACTTTAATGCACAACATGAGGACTGGGGCTGCCCCATAACAAACAATCGAGGCAGAATTGTTCATAGCACTTTTGAAAATAGCCAGATACACGCAATTTTTCACCAATTTCCCACTCGCATTGATCCTTCCACAGGCCATCAAAGCTCAATTGATCACTGTGCAATTTCCTACTCAATAGTCACTAACTTCAGCCTTTCTTCTGAACAAGATCTTTTTGGCAGCGACCATTTTCCACTAACAATTAAGCACGTACCTTCAATCCCAAACCCAACAAAACCCTCATACCGACCACGGTGGAAATACGAAGAAGCGGAGTGGTCAACCTACCAACATGTGCTAAATAGTTCCCCATGGAGTTCAATGACAGTGAGTGAACAAAGACTCATAGAGCTGATATTAGAAGCGGCTTCAAAAAGCATCCCGAAAACCAATGGAACTATATCCAAAAGATATGTTCCTTGGTGGAATAGGGAGGTAGCAGAAGCGATAAGGCTTAGACGAAAATATCTGCGAAAACTCCGGAAATTAGCACCCTCAAATTGTAACGATCACATTCGCCAAGACATATACGAAAAATATAAAGATGCACATAAACTATCCAGAATAGCAATTTTCAAGGCAAAATCCAAGTCCTGGGAAAAACTTATCCTTGAAATCAGCCCATCCACTTCTTCCAAAGAAGTGTGGCGTAGGGTAAGGCTTTTGACAGGACAAAAATCGTGTTCTCACCTTCCAAATCTAATTAATCCTCAAAATCCAATCACTAATCCTTCCGAAATAGCTGAGAGCTTTGCTGAACATTTCCAAAATATATCCTCGAACAAAAGTTACTCTGCCAAATTTTTGAAGTATAAATTAGCGGCCGAACAAAAAAGTCTCTCCTTTACAACCTCCCAAAATATACACTACAATAAACCATTCACAATACAAGAGCTTCAACATGCGTTAAAAAAGTGCAATGGAAAATCTGCTGGCCCAGATGGTGTGGGATACCCACTGCTCCAACACCTCCCATCTTGTGCATTGGAGTACTTGTTAAAAATTTACAATGATATTTGGCACACAGGTGAAATTCCAGATGGATGGAAACATAGTTACGTCATACCTATACCTAAACCACAAAAATCTCCGTTTGATGTCAATAGCTACCGACCAATATCATTATTAAACTGTATAAGTAAAATCTTAGAAAGAATGGTCAACAGACGATCAAGCCACGAGTTGGAAAACAGAAAACTATTACATATCAATCAACACGCATTCAGAAGTGGTCATGGCACAGAAACTTACTTTGCAAAACTGGACAATATGCTTTCAACAGCAAAAGAAAATAAAAAACACACAGATCTAGCTACAATAGACCTTGCCAAAGCCTATGATTTAACTTGGCGACATGGCATTTTAAAACAATTAAAAAATTGGGGTTTCAAAGGAAATTTGCCAATCTTCATAAAAAACTTTTTACAAAACCGGACATTCTCAATCACAATAGGAAACACTTTTTCTCAAATAAAAATGGTGGAAAACGGTGTTCCTCAAGGCGCTATTCTCTCGCCAACTCTTTTTCTTATCAGTATTGAATCCCTTTTCTTTTCCATACCTCAAAATGTTACCTGTTTAGTATATGCAGACGACATAACAATAATCTCTATGGACTCTTCACCCAGAGAAGCTAGAATAAAACTGCAAAAGGGTCTATACAAACTACAGCAGTGGTGCAAATCGACCGGGTTTCAAGTGGCTCCGGATAAATGCAAAATATTACATATTTGTAATCTCAAACATTCACGCCCAAATAATACATTAAAGATAAATAGTATACAGATACCAAATGTCCGTAAAGCAAAAATTTTAGGGGTCATTTTAGACAGCAAAATGTCCTTTATTGCACATTGTAATTACATCAAAACGATAACGAAATCCCATTCAAATTTGTTTAAAATGTTAGGCTCGGGCAAAATCAGAGCCTCGAGAGCAATCATGATCCGGTTAATAAATAACTGGCTTCTTCCAACAATGCTTTATGGGACAGAAATAATTAGTTCACAATTTGATACGTTCCATACAAAAATAGCTCCCATATATCATACAGCAATCAGATTGACTACCGGTGCTTTCAAAACCAGCCCTACGGATTCCCTTATATGCGAAAGCGGAGCACTCCCATTCAACTATGTTGCCATAATGCGACTGATTGGATCTGCGTGCCGCTGTGTAGAAAAAGAGTTTGAATGTACTTCCTTACTTAATAGAACTAATGCGAGATTTGAAGAGATCACAAACTTAAAACTGCCAAAGGTTTTAAAAATTCCTCGCCTGTCTGGACGCCCTTGGACAGAAAAAACACCAACGATAGACTGGACCTTACATAAACTTACTAGGACAAACACGAATCAAGCATACCAACTCACAATAGAGCATATTAAAAATAATTACTCAACATATCACAAAATTTATACGGATGGTTCGATTAACACTATTCAGGCTGGTTGTGAAATTTACTCTGAAAATACAAACCCAATCACTAATTCTGCAGTAAAATTACCTGACTTTACGTCAATATTCTCCGCTGAAGCCATAGCAATCACCATAGCTGCCGAGGAAGCCATTAATCCACACAAACTAAATGTAATATTTTCTGACAGCGCTAGTGTTTTAGCTGCATTAGAACATGGGCAAATTAAAGACCCGCATATTCAATCAATAGAACTGGCTATCAATAAAAACAACATAACCTTCTGTTGGATACCAAGCCACATCGGAGTTACAGGAAACGAAAAAGCAGATAGACTCGCTAATCAAGGCCGAAAATCACCAGATATAAATACACATCCCTTATCCAAAAGGGATGCAATAAAAAAGTGCAAACACGAGCTTACCAATGCTTGGCAACACACATGGTTACAGGACACATCAAATAAACTAAGATTCATCAAAACATCCACATCACCATGGCCAGATCTCCAGAACAGCAAAGACCAACAGGTCATCTCAAGGCTAAGAATCGGGCACACCCTCTTAACACATAGCTATTTATTCTCAAAAGAATCTCCACCAATCTGCCGATTCTGTGGGAAACAAACCACAGTCCGACATCTTCTAACAGAATGCTACGGGTATATTACTTTTAAAAAATCGTGTAATTTGGATGATAATATCGATGATATTTTGTCTCCTGATGACAAAAAACAGAAAAATCTTTTGCGATTCCTCAGGAAAACGCAACTTTATGACAAAATTTAAATTCATTTGAAACAAAAAATAATAATAATAATAATAATAATCAAAATATTAACAATATAAAAAGAAGAGAGGAATAATTATATAATCCAAGTAGCTAATTAGACTGTATTAAATACAGGCTGGAGCATACATGGTCAGAAGGTAGGAGTTACCAAACAACTCACGAAGGGGCAAATTCGACCAAGAGAGAGATTTGCTTCTCTCCTTTGGTCTGGTGCAACCAGGGTTCAGGGGCTTGAGTTATCTTAAACAACTTTTCACACTATTAATCCTCCCTATCCCCGTTATCCTTTAAATTTCACTTTTTTTTCTCAATAATAGTACAATAACCAAAAATTCATTTTTAAATCATACAAAACAAAAAACGGGAACAATACTACAGGTAAGAGACGAAAGAGGTCCAAGAGACCCAAAGTCTCTCAAAACTCTACAAACAACAACAACATTCTTTCTTGTTTAACTATTGCCTTTCCAGCTTGTGTTTACATATCCTTTATGCTAACGCTGCATTATGCTAAAGTTTAACTCACTATCGTGGTCGCAAACCACCAGTTCAAACCCATGCTATAATGTTTGTTCATTGATCAGGAACACTTGCGTTTCACATAAGGTAAACATTCATCGCGCTGGACGCACTTGCCGTTTGTCACATGCTGTAATGTAAACGTTAATCGCGCTGAATGCGCATGTTGAGGCGCGCATTGTTCTGTAAACATTCTCGATGCTCTAGCACCGCGCTAAAGGCGTTGTGTACGCCACACTGTATCGTAAACATTGGTCGCGCGCTGCTTATGCCTTATCCGCGCTGATTTACTGCCTAAGCTGAAATCTTCTCGGTGCGTGGAACATTTTATCGAAAAAATTGTTTCTTTCATGCAACATTTTCAATCAAGATTTGGTTTGATTATGCCCAAGGTTACCTTCCTCTGTCTTTAGCGCTGTCGCGTTCGCAACAAAGAGCATAAACCCTTCGAGTGTTATGGGAAGACCACCTAAACATGGTAATATCCCTAAGATCTGGCGATTGGCTGGGTTTCTTTCAGGGTAACCAGGAGAACAAAAGTGTCAGTAGATTGTCAGTAGAGGTAAAGCTGCGAGAGAACTCTGGTGCAGGAACAACATCTAAAGGATGTCAAAACCAAGGAAAGTTCAGAGATGGAGGTGATTTTCTATACAAAAGACATTGAGCGATAGCTTGAACGTGTGGGATGCAGTTGTAGTTGTTTGATGTTAAACTACTTCCTAGTGTAGCGACCTTGGCCGCTACGATTATCAGTTTTCGATAAGGCTACGTGTAGCCGCGGCTAAACGGGCGGCCGTGAGAACAAATTGCGGCTGGTTGCGAGAGGAGAACGAGCGAACCGAAATTCGAGAGAGCGAGCGATCGGACGAAGCGGAGTTCGATGATCGAACGGTTTTGCGGTGCGATGGCGAAAAAAAAGGACGATTTTGTTAGCGGTTATCAAGGAGTTTGGTGGTGGTTTCTGGTGCGTGGAATAAAGATTAGTTGGTTTTGGCGTTGAATTAGATAAAAATATTTTATTTATAAAGGAGAAGGAAAGTAGATAGGCGTTTCATGTGGTGACAGCGGAAAAGCGCAATTTTTTTAGCGCAGGTAACATTTCTGACTGGTGTGCAAAAAAAAACGGGATTAGCTGGTGAAATTTTGTTGGTAAGTGGTGGCGGAAAATAGCAGCGTTATAGTGGGTGATATTAAATTATAGTGAATAATACTACAAATAAGTGCTTTTTTATCTTTTATTAATTCGTTTTAAACATAATTAGAAAAACATCCGTAAATAGTTAAAATAGTTTGTACGATCTTTTTCTTTGTAATTTATCCACAAATCCTTCATTTTTTTTTCGTAGTGCGTAAGGTGCAATAACAGCAATAGGGTGTTAGCACTTAGGAATAGAGCAATTCAAATTAATACAGGTAGCTTAACTAATATTTGTGCATTCCAACCTACATATACCTTAAACTCCACAACTGTTAGCGAATCCTGTATGAATCAGGAATATAGTTATAAAGAACGCCTCCAGATCCTCAAAGCAGAGCTTCTTAACCAAAGTGTCGAAATCGAAAGAGCGTTAAACGGTACAATTTCAAGTATGGCGTATGAATTTCCGATAGAGAAAGCAATGCTTTACATTCCGGAATATCACGGAACAGCAAAAGATCTGGACGGTTTTCTATATCAAATAGAGTATTTTGCTAAACTAATTCCTGAAGGGGAATCAGAAGAGGACCTCATACGAACGGTAATGTTCAAATTGAAGGGAGAGGCTGCGGGTTCTTTTAATCGAATTTTGGATGATTCGTGGGACAGCGTTAAAATGAATCTGATAAAAGTGTTTGGAGAAAAATTTAGCTTGGAAGCCATTTTCCAGCAAGTCGAGACGCTGCAACAAGAGGTCAATGAACCTTTTTCCAAATACAAAGAAAGAGTGATGAAACTTAAAGAACATATTATTAATAATGATAGAACAAATACGGAAGATTCATACGCACTTAAAAACTTAAAAATACATTTCTTAGCTGGTTTAAAGAACCCGGAATTAAAAACTCTTGCGAGAACCAATAAGCATCTCAGTTTTGATGAACTTTTGGAATATCTCCAGGAAGAGGTAGTTCAAATCGAATATATCCGAAAGATCGAGGAAAGATTAAACAGCATGCAATTTTTCGAAGCTCACAGCAGTGAGAGTTCCATGAACCCGTGCCAAAACAGCTATAATTACACCTATCCAAATAACCAAACTGCTCCTAACGTAGATTTAAGCACTGATAGTAGAAAACGCTGCGAAAATGTTAACAGTAGCATTAACCATTCACAAATTAGTAGTTTTGATTTTCCCCAACACAACAGTACAACACATAATAATAATCCTCCTAACTTTAATAATAATTATTCACGCCCGAGAAGATACTTTACACCATATAGAAACAATAACACACAAAACACAATACCTCGAAATAATTTTACACAAGGGCCTTCTCAAAATAACCTCTACACTAACTCTAACAGCTCACACAATCAACAACAATCCGATAATCAAAAAAACTAAAACAAGGAGCACTAGTCAATCTTAATAAAAACACTAGTGTTCCTTCAAGCCAAAACAATATATTCTTCTTCGGTTCATGCCAAGAACATCGGAATAAATCTGATAACGGTTTATGTAGCGATTTGGTAGAAGAGAATGAATTGCTTAATATCGATTATATAAAAGACGGTAAATTAATGGCCAAAGTTTTATCGACATGTATGGGAGCAAAAGAAATTAATTATTTAATTGATACTGGAGCCTGCTTTAACTTTCTAAGTTTGGAATTAGCAAAAGAGCTTGGGGCATCTTCAATCGATTATAATGATATTATAAAATTTGCTAGTTTTGATGGAACAGTATCCGAAACTGTAGGTTCAATTCTAATTGACTTACATATTGGTAGGTCAACATACCCAATAAAATTTTACATAATTAAAACACTTAATGTCCCAGGAATTTTGGGGGCAGAATTTCTAAAGGAATACACAATAAAAGTCGATAAATACTTTCAAAGCATATCCTTAAAAATTCCAGTTAACGGAGAGGTCAATGAAAGTAATATTGAAAAATTAACCATTAATAGCTTTGAATGCGATTTAGCTTCCCCCACAGAAGATTTCGAACTACTTCCACACATTGAGAAACAAGAAATAGATTGGGATGTAGTTGAAACAAGTAAGGAGATACAACTGATAGGTTCTGAAAGATATGTGGAATTGTTGAGAAAAATTAGTCTTGATCATTTAGAACAGACTACAGCAAAGGATATAAAAAATATCATTAATGATTTTAAAAATATATTTTATTTGCCAGGGGATAATTTAACATATACAGATGCAGCATCACATGAAATAGAAACAAACTCTAATATCCCCATTTACAAACGACAGTATAGATTTCCGGCAGCATTAAATACGATTATGGAGTTACATATAGAGGAAATGTTAAAACAACAAATTATAAGACCTAGTAAGAGCCCTTGGAATGCTCCTGTGATGTGCATACCAAAAAAATCTGATGTTGATGGGGAAAGAAAATACCGAATTGTTGTTGATTTTCGAGCTCTCAATGCAATTACAAAGCCTTTCATTTATCCAATTCCTCGGATAGATGATATCATGGATAACATTGGCCAAAGTAAATATTTTTCCACAATTGATCTGAAATCCGGGTTTTTCCAAATACCTATAGCACGTAAAGACGCTGCGAAAACAGCATTTTCAACGTCCAAAGGACATTATGAGTTTTTAAGAATGCCAATGGGTTTGAAAAATAGTCCTTCAACTTTCCAGAAACTTATGAACACAGTTCTTTACGCTATACAACCCGTTAAGGCATTCGTGTACTTAGACGATATTGTAGTGTTTGGTGAATCAGAAGAGTAACACAATCTGAATTTGGTGAAAGTTCTAAACGGATTAAAACAGCACAACCTCAAGATTGAACCATCAAAATGTAAAATTCTTCATAAACAAATAAACTATTTGGGCCACACTATAAATGAGGAAGGGATTAAACCTACTTCAGCTAATGTAAAATCTATTTTAAATATGCCAATTCCAAAAACTCTCAAGGAGCTACGTTCGTTTTTGGGAACCATTAATTTTTATGGGAAATTTCTTCCAAACGTTTCCAATATTCGCAAACCATTGCACGAATTATTAAAGAAAAATACAAATTTTGTTTGGAATGAATGCTGTCAGCTAGCATTTGAAAAATTAAAACAACTTCTTACTTCTGAGCCTTTATTAGTACGTCCTAACTATAATGATGTTTTTGTAATCACCACTGATGCCAGTGATTACGCTCTCGGAGCAGTCCTTTCGAATGAGAAAACCATTGAAAGGCCAATTGCTTATGCTAGCAAAACTCTTGTGGGAGCAGAGAAACGATACCACCCAATCGAGAAAGAGCTTTTGGCGATCGTGTGGGCCGTAGAGCACTTTAAACATTATGTCTATGGACAGAAGTTCATCATATACACTGATCATAGACCATTAGTGTCGATATGGAGACTCAAAGAAAATTCTCCAATATTATCGCGATTGCGATTAAGGCTCCAGGGATTACAATGTGAAATAAGGTATAGAAAAGGGAAGGAGAATGTGGTTGCCGATTTTTTATCAAGGCTTCCTCAAATTAAACTGAGGGAAATACAAGAAGATGGACAAATTAAAACGGTAGCAGTCATCACACGCCAACAAATCAAGAAAAACCTTATTCCAAATAACGTAGAGGAAAGTATCGGCGGGCAAACAATGAAGGATACTAAACAGACAAATCACTGGGAAGATTTAATGAAAATGGATTTGGAAAGGGAAACAAGCGAAAAAGAAATACAGAGGAGGGACAAATTGAACAATTTAAAAGAAAAAGCAAAACTAAAATTTCAAAATTACACACCAGGTGCTGATAAAGTGGAAATAGAAAGATCTGAAATTAACACCGTTCTTCAGGAGTTTCACGATGCTCCATTAGGAGGCCACTTAGGAACCAGAAGAATGAAAAGAAGGATTAAGGACTTATTCTTTTGGAAGGGGATGGACAAGGATATCGAAGGGTACGTAAGAAGTTGTAAATCGTGCCAGCTCAATAAGATAGGAAAATGCAACAAAATTCCTATGCAAATCACAACCACCTCAAATTATCCGTTTGAAAAAGTATACATGGATATTGTGATTTTACCAGAATCAGAAAAAGGGAACAAATATGGATTGGTTATCCAAGATGATCTCTCCAGATATCTTATTGTAACGCCCATGGTAAATCAAGAGGCAACAACAGTAGCGAAAGCCTTTGTAGAAGAGGTTATTTGCCTTGTAGGGGTTCCTATAGAATTAGTAACAGACCAGGGCACAAATTTCATGAGTCAGGTCATGAAAGATGTATGTAAGCTTTTAAAAATTAAAAAAATTAATACTTCTGCATACCACCCTCAAGGAAATATAGTTGAAAGAGCGAATAGAGAATTAAAAATATATTTAAGACAATTTGTCGGGAAAAATTATAAAACTTGGGATAGAGTATTACCATATTTCGCTATGGAATACAATACGTGTATAAACACTTCGACAGGGTACACTCCATATGAGTTGGTTTTCGGGAGGAAAGCTAGATTGCCAACATCACTGTATAATCAAAACGAAAGGAAAAGATTGTACTCCGATTTTTGTGAAGAAATGCAAACAAAACTAAGGGAGATGCACTTGATTGCTAGGAAAAATCTTATACAATCGAAACATAAAAGAAAAAAAAAGTACGACCAGAACGCTAATGAGTGGCAACCCATGTGGGGAGAAATGGTACTGGTCCGGAACAATCAAACGGGTGAAGGGCAAAAGTTGCAAGGTATTTGGAGAGGACCGTATGAGGTGGTGGAAATACCAAGCGATCAGACGTGTACAATAAGAAATGGGAAAAGGCTAGAGAAGGTCCACAACAACAGGTTGAAGAGGTTCAACGAATAAAAAAATAAAATAAATGAAAATAGAATAGACTAAAAATTTACCGAGTCTGCCCGGGATAAGGACGTGCAAAAGGAGGAAATGCCCTGCACTAGGGTTAAGTTTAGATTAGGTAGTGTAGGGAAAACGGAGCAGATTGAGAATAGGGCATAGCTAGGGACTTAAGCAAAATTAAAAAATTAGGATAAAAAAAAATGTGTATGCATCAACATTTCTATAATAATGCTAATTTAGCTGATCGGGTTTAAAATTAGGATGTTATCGATTTATAAGCTTATTATATTAATTTTTATGCATATCCATAATAAAAATTTGTAAAATTAGTGAAAAAAAAAAAAAAAAGAAACGTTTGGCAGGCTAACTACACTTTAAGGCACACATCACACGTCACCACTGTACA